>NC_090646.1:40826527-40919027 GCF_040937935.1 Hyperolius riggenbachi | reverse complement strand
CTCGGATCATTTTACTACCGAAGCATTCGGGGGTGAAATGAACAGCAGGACAGGTCTGTGGACAGGAGAAGGGGAGGGGGGTGGACACACAGAGAAGGGGAGAAGATGGACAGAGGGCAGGGAGTGGACAGAGAAGGGAGGAGGGACGAGCAGAAATGTTTGCACACAATACCCACATGCTGCAATCATGCTTTACATACATTTCACCTATATGTTCATCTGTATACCTTGAATGGAAACGTCGCACAGTAAAAGAAAGCATTCCCCAAAGTAAAGTGCAGCTGTTTAGTGCCGAGTGCAGGAGGATCATATTGCGCTGCAATCACAGTGCCTGCAAAGTTACTGAGCTATGCTGAGCTGAGCCAAAAGCTTCCAATGTGATCACTGTGCACAACTACGGAACAGACAGCCTATAATGAGCAGCACATTTCAGCCAGTATGTGTGCTCTACACATATCTGGCAGTGGCACCCATGTCCCCTCTCCCATCTACCTGTCTCCCTGCAAGGCTGCCTCCCATCCAACAGAGCGATCCATCTCAGCTCTGCTTCCTGGACCCCGCTGCCCGCTGAGAGGGGGCGTGTCGCTCCTGGCCCTGCCCCTTTTGTGATCCAAATCACTCATTTTGATGATTCGGATGATTCGACTCACAAAATAGATTCAGATCAAAGATCCGAATCGTTCATGATCCGGACAACACTATTTAAGAAGGCAAATTACACCAAGCTTTGATTTTTTTAGTAGAAGGTCTTTTTGGTCCCTTTTATCTACCTATCCATTCCAAGTCGTTTGGGGCACCCTGAGCTGCTTGGTTACTCTGTTGTACTGGTCCAAGCCCTATCTCATACAGCCTTATCAATCCCTGCCATGTACTGATGAGAACCAAAAGTCTGAAACAGGCTGTCACATGTGGGTTTGATATGGCTTTTTGGTGAGTACATTTGAAATCGGCGCCGGTAGACTTGGGCGCAGAATCCAGCTGTTATACGGCTGATCCTGCTTCTGCACAAGTCCGGGCTGATTTAATTACTATTCCCCCTCCAGGCCGACATGGATAGTGGGGGAATGAAATAATTCGGCTTCCAGCGATTGCTGGAGGCCAAATTATTATGTTTTTAAGCAACCTCGGCTCTGTCTGCTGACGGCTCCGACGTTACTCACTGAGCGCTGCAATAGGAGTGATTCCTATTGTAGTCTATAGAGGCACCGGCTGCGCCCAAATCTAGCAGCGCTGAAAAGCACTGCTCCGCTTTTTGGTCCCTTTTATCCCCCTATACATTCCGAGTGGTTTGGGTCACCCTGAGCTGCTTGGTTACTCTGTTGTACTGGTCCAAGCCCTATCTCATACAGCCATATCAATCCCTGCCAAGTACTGATGAGGACCAAAAGTCTGAAACAGGCTGTCTACATGTGGGTTTGATATGACTGTGTAAAATTTAAAGCTATATGCATGCTATACACCAGTGGCTCTGGATGCTTGCTTGGCTTACTAAGGGTGAAAGGGGGTGAATTGCATATTTAGTAGCAGTGCATTGTGGGTAACCACAAATGTTCACTTATAGCTGAATTATTGCAGATTTCCTTCTGTTTTTAAAAGGCAAATTACACCAATACAGTGTGCGGCATTGCAGGAAGTGCTGACAGTGGAACGCACGATGGAACACGGAAGAGGTGAGTCATCCCCGCCTGCTGCCTCTTACTAATAGTGGTGGCTGCTACTGTGCTAGAGCAGGAGGGGGAGCGCACATGGGGGACCCAGGTGAGGGGAGGTGGGGTTCCTGTTGAGCTTAAGCTGGAGGGGGAGTGCACATGGGGGACCCTGGTGAGGGCTGGTGGGGTTCCTGCTGAGCTTAAGCTGAAGGAGGAGTGCACATGGGGGACCCAGGTGAGGGGGGGTTCCTGCTGAGCTTAAGCTGGAGGGGGAGCGCACATGGGGGACCCAGGTGAGGGGAGGTGGGGTTCCTGCTGAGCTTAAGCTGGAGGTAGAGCACACATGAGGGACCCAGGTGAGAGAGGTCCAACCCCCCTCCCTGCCGCTGTGCCCAATACCACCTTCCTGCCCTCTACCCTCTTATGCGACGTATGCTACGGCGCGGGTTGGCTAGTTCTAAGTATTTTATTACTTGCTTGTGGCTTAAAAGGCCTTTTATTGATAAGATGTGAAAATATCCTCCAGGAGAAAACATAGGAGACAAAGTGAATGAAATGGGGGCCAATGTGAAGTCACATGAGTGAAAGAGATATTTTAACAAAAGAACTCAGATATTCAGCTGACAATCATTTCACATCTCCAACATGAATCTAAATAAGAATGTAAAGGTGAGACTGGAGGTAAATCACAAACCCCACCAAAATATAATAAAGAATAACTATATTTATATTGACACACCAACCAGTGTATTATACCGAGGAGAGCTAATAGGAGCATAAAACTTGCAGCCTGGGAAACAATAGATATGCATGCGGTTAGTTTTTCCATGTAAGCCAAGAACAAAAATGTGAACCAATGCAGAACAATGCTAGAGACTTGTGTGGCCAATAGAAATGCATCATTTGTTTTCATCTAGATTTATATATTGCCAGCGTCTTCTGTATAAGTGAGGAAGTACAACCAGCTTTAAAGTGCTGTCACTTTAAATTTTAAAAGTTTAACCTATTGACTCAGGTAAACAAATTTCTTCTGGATTAACAGATCACAAAATGAATGAGAATGAAGCATCTACAATCCAACATTGGCACTGGGTTTAAAATGCAAAAATTTAAAACCAATCTTTTCAAAACCTACAAAGTTTTTTTTTTTTTTTTTTACCCTGAAATACATAACAAATCTGGTTTCAATAGGGTACTACACTGGTTTAACTACCTAAAGACCGCGTCACACCAATGGGCGAGACCGCCGCGGCGGCAGCCCCCAGGACCCCCTACCGCCAATTGGCATCAAGTCCTGGGGCTGGCTATTGCAGGAGATCGCGCGCAGGCTGCGCGCACATCTCATGCTTGGAAGGCGGAGCTCCGTCCCACCTTCCGTCTCCGAGCGGCGATCACCACTCGGGAGACTGTTAGACTGCGAAATCGCCCACGTTTTGCTTAGTACAGTGCAGCAGCAGTGCTGTACTGGGGACAGCCGTGTGACACGGCTGTCTCCCTGGGGGACAAGAGAGCGATCGTCCCACATAGGCTGAAGCCTACGAGAGCCGACCTCCATGATTGGCTGGCTGCGGGGAGGGAGGGAGGGAAAAAAATATTAAACAAAATAGTACAATTTATTATTAGAAATATAACATAAAGATGTATTTTAAAAAAATAAACACAGGGGGAGCGATCAGACCCCACCAACAGAGAGCTCTGTTAGTGGGGAGAGAAGGGGGCGGGGGGGGGGATCACTAGTGTCCTGTGTTGTGCGGCCCTGCAGCTTGGCCTTAAACCTGCAGTGGCCTTTTTTGAAGAAAATAGCCTGGTCTTTAGGGGAGTTTAGCACTGTGGTCCTGAAGTGGTTAACATGCATTTTTTTCCTCAATTTGAAGTGGTCTAACACCCAGCATTTCAACTTTGCTTTAAAAGATTGCTTACAGCTTAGAAACTATTATGCCAGATTTTTTTAAGCAGAAATTCACTGAATGGGTTAAACATGACATTTTAGTGTTGCATTTAGCTAGAAATCCATGTCCCATGCTAAGGTTTAGAAGATACAAATGTATCTATTTACAATATAAATAAACAAACGCCTCTCTGAGAGAGCACAGAGGGCTTCTCAGACAGGCTTTTCAGAGGTCTATTTGCATTGCAAACAAAGATACATTTGTAACTAAACCTAAGCATGGATGCGGATTTCTAGCTAAATGCAACACTAAAATGCCATGTTTAACCCATTCAGTGAATTTCTGCTTAAAAAAAAAATCTGGCATAATAGTTTCTAAGCTGTAAGCAATCTTTTAAAGCAAAGTTGAAATGCTGGGTGTTAGACCGCTTTAACATTGATTTATCAAAAAACATAAGGCCTTTCAAAAAAAATAATTTATTTTTATGTTCCCTGTATTAGCCGTACTACACATCCCAAATTTGGAGTCAATAGGCTTGATTCATTAAGATAAATGGCGTGTCTTATCAGAGTTAATATACCTTATCGCAGTTAACATGCCTTATCACAGTTAACACGCCTTATCAGAGTAGCATAGTGAGTGCTACAAACTTTTGCCTGCTAATTGGCAATGACAAGGGCTCCACTTGGATGTTCGCTGTCTGCCTCGATTGCAATTTTTTTTTTTTGAAAAAAAGTTTGCGTATGCATTTTTCCCAAAGACTTTAATGACGACTTTAGCGGTTAATAACTAAGCCCCCTTATGTGCTAAAGCCCCTTATAGCTAGAGCTGAAATTTTGGCTCCAAGTCTCCCCATTGGTCTATTAACAGACCAATGGGAGTCAGGAGGATCCCAATTGGTCTGTTAATAGACCAATGGGGAGACTTGGAGCCAAAATGCAAAGATGCTTTCAGCTCTAGCTATACAGAGTATAGCTTGAGCTGTGTCCTTTGCGGCTGTAAGTGGCGCTGTGTGTCGGCGGGGGCGCATATTTGATCTTCAATCAAGGTGAAGATCACAAGACAGAGGATATTGGCGTGGGACCTTTCTGGGGATATTGGCGTGGGAACTTTTTCTTAAAGGTACAGGTAAGTATTTATGTAAATTAAGATTAATAAAACAATTTTCTCGTTGTTGTGTTTTTATTTATTTAACCCTTTTATTTTATTTAACCCATTTCTCCTAGGAGGAGGGCAGGGGGATTTCCCAGATGCCACCATGAAACCCCCCCCCCTCATGGAGTCATCACCCCTACCTCCTCCTGGGGCAACAGAGATGGGGAAGAGCCCCTTGTCCATGGATTGGCTTGGCCGCCCCTTTCCCCCGGAGCTCCCCCATACCATGGACCATGCGGGCTGGTATAGCTCAGGGTGCGAAGCCCCAGTTGGTTGGGGCTCCGCATTCTGGCTATCCCAGCCTGCATGTGTGACAAGGGGTTAAATATGCTGGGTAGGGGGGACCCCACATCATTTTTTTTTTAATTCCCCACACTACACATAAAAAATATTTTTTTATAGGAAAATAATATTTTTACCAGTATATTTTTCACATATCCTACAAGTTTCGTGTTTCTACCATGTAAGGGGGCTTTGCTATTAACCTCTAAAGTCGGCGGGATTTGTTTCATTAAGAACTGTAATTTACCGCATTTAAAAGTATACTTTTTTCTTTGAAATTTTAAAATCGATTTTCTCAAAAAGTATAAGGTCTTTTTGAAAAAAAAAAAAATAATCTTGTAGTCATTGTCCCCCTCCACATAACCTGCAAATTTGGTGTTTCCGGCATTTAAGGGGGCTTTGATATTAACGGCTAAAGTCGACAGCCTTCACCTGCCATTAAAGTCTATGGAGCCTGCTTCGAACAGTCTGTTCGTGAACTTTTATGAAAATGTGCGTTCGATGTTCGTGAACCGAATATTTGATATTCGCTACATCTCTACTCATCCTACCCTGAGCCCCTGCAGGTCCAATCACTTTAAAGGACATTTTCCCCATTATCCCCACACTTTGATTGTCTCAATAAGCTGCCTGTCACTTGACAGGAAACATGACAGCCTATTGGGCCAGTCAAAGTGCGGGGATAATGTCTTTTAAAGTGATTGGACCCGCAGGGGCTCACGGTAGGATGAGTGGAGCTCTTGTCATTGCCAATTAGCAGGCATAAGTTTGTAGCGCTCGCTATGCTACTCTGATAAGGCGTGTTAACTAATGTGATAAGGTGTGTTAATTGTGATAAGGCATGCTAACTGTGATAAGGCATGTTAACTACTGTGATAAGGCATGCTAACTGTGATAAGGCATGTTAACTACTGTAATAAGGCGTGTTAACTGTGATAAGGCGTGTTAACTACTGTGATAAGGCATGTTAACTCTGATAAGGCATGATTTTTGTCTTAGTGAATCAAGCCTCATATCATGTATGCAGGCTTTTCAATCAACCACAGAAATAGGTCCCATAGATTTCATGCAAATACATAAAAAACAAACAAAAAACGCTTTTTTTGACAGATAGGAACAAATTAGCCAGACTCATTAGAAAATTAAGTTTACAAATTCTGTATTCTCGTCCCTAAAACCAATGTTATGCTGTAATAACTATCCCTAAAAACAAGGTTATGCTGTAATAACTAGCTTGATGGAGCCTATTTAAATGACCACTGTAGTGAGAAGAATATGGAGGCTGTCATTTGCATTTTCTTTTAAACAATATTGCTTGCTTGGCTGCCAGCTGATCTATTTGGCTGCAGTGGTGTCCGAAATCCACATCACAACAGACAAAAGCTAATAAGGAATGCTATGATTAAGGACCAGTAGGCCTGACACATGTCAGCTGGAGATGCGTGATCATGTGTATTGATTTTGTATATGTCCATAATAAAGGATTCTGATTTTAGGACAACGTGCGGGCCTTTTCTCTTTTGCTGCAGACTCTTGGATTTGGCCATCCCGGTCCCAGCACTGTCCTGTTTGAGTGAGCGGTGGTTTCGGTGGTTTTCTTAGTCAAAAGATAATATTGTCAGATCTTACAATAATGTGAGAACCACCTGATCTGCATATGCTTGTTCAGGGTCTATGGCTAAAAGTATTAGAGGCAGATGATCAGTTGGATAGTCAGGCAATTGCTTAACCACTTTAGCCTTCAGTCATTTTTCATCTTATGCATCCGAGCAATCTTCACCTCCCATTTATTCGCCAATAACTTTATCACTATTTATCACAATGAATTAATCTGTATCTTGTTTTTCCGCCACTAATTAGGCTTTCTTTGGGTGGTACATTTTGCTAAGAATTATTTTCTTCTAAATGCATTTTAATGGGAATATTAAGAAAAAAGTGAAAAAAAAATCATTATTTCTCAGTTTTTGGCTATTATATGTAATGATCTGAGGGCGATTTCCAGTCAGCGCACACCACGAGCGCTGAAGCAGAAGGACATTCCTGCAGTCACAGAAGCAAAGTACCCAGTATTTGTAGAGGAGAATTCTAACCAGCAGATGGAGCTGTGAAGTACAGAGGAATAAGTCCTCTGTACAGCCACAGATGGCAGATTGAAATTGCACGGTTTTACGCAAGGCTGGGCAACCAAGTAACAATTCAGAAGAAAGTAAGAACAGAGACAGACTATATGCATGTCTACCAATCTAGTCGCCACCCAGCGACGGTAGACATATCACATCAGAACAGACCAGAGTAAGAAAGCTAATCGCAAGAGAGGTGATTGCTATCAGCAACACAAGACTGAGCAAAGACAGAGCATGAAGGAAGACACAGCAAATAACTACAATCGGAAGGCCAAGGAAAATAACAAATGAACTGGCTAAACGCGGTCACCGCACGTTATGCGCAACAGTGACAAGCCTGTTAAAAGTACGTCCACCGCAAGTTAAGCGCAACAGTGACAAAACGTACCAACCCTGACTAACGAATGAACACGGAGGACGAAGACAAACAGATAGTGGGAACGCTTGCTAATCGGTTGTCTCACACCAGACAACAGCAAGCATTTGCTCCAGACAAGACAGACTGAAGGAGAAACCAGTAGCAACCGCAGCTAAGGTTATGCTCCAAGATACAGACAAGGGAGATCCACCACCTCTAACGCTAGGGCGAATGCGATCTAAGAACAGGACAGAACGATTCACTATCAGCCACCGCTGGCGATAATACAATCGCACGGACAAGACAAGACAGAATAGGCAGTACAAATTATACACAAACCTGGCTGCACTAATAGAAGTGCAAGGTGCACTCCTCAGGAATTAACTACACTAGAATATAGCAACAAAGATGCTGAGGCTCTAAGGTTAGTCTCCCTAAACAGGAACTATGACGAGCAAGGAGTTCTGGGAGGAAGTGACAATTATACTGGAAACCTTCAAAGGAAGCAGACAAGCAGATTGCCAGATAAGTAGATGCAAATCAGTCAGCCTAGCAAACTGACAACAAGGCCTCTTTTCCTTGGCATGAACTATGCAACCTGCATAGGAAACAGAACTGTCCATGGAATCAAGGCCAGCAGAGCGTATTCTGACATTATAGCTTTAAAATAATACATGCTACCATAATTAAAATACACATATTGTATTTGCCTATTTGTCCCACTTATTACACAATTTAAATGATGTATCTACCATAATGTATGTGTAATGATCGGTGTAACACAGAGAGGGTCTGATTACTGGTGAACTGCAGTATCACCGAGAATGCAGAATATACCCGATTATTGTTGATCTGCAGTATCTACTCTATATATATATATATATATATATATATATATATATATATACTCTAACCTCTGGACACATGAGATAACCAGTGAGTGTTAAGTGCAACAGCAATACCTAGTACTGGACAGAGGAATGTTCCTTCCGTAGGCCTAGACTCTCCCGGGGGAGGAGCTAGGCTGAAGGTGGGAAGGACAGAGTAGGAGTGACACCAGTGAGAGGATGTCACTCACAGGTCTGGGAACTGCCTCTGACAGTAAGGCCAGTTCTCGAGGTCGGGCAAGCCAGGTCGTTAACACACAGACAGATCAAGTACAGATTCAGGAGACAGGTACAGAATCCAGTGAACAGGCAGGGTTTGGCAACAGAGTATCAGAATAGCAGGGTACAGAACCAGGAGGCAAATACAGAGTCCAGGAACGAGCAGAGTTTGGCAACAGGAGATCAGAAGTAGCAAGGTACAGAATCAGAGTTCAAAGGAATGATCAGGCAGGCAGAAGGTCATAACAAATAATACAGTTCAGATTCCTAACGCTAAGGTGTGAGATCCTTGGCCGTCAACACCTTTGGAAACTATGCTAGTACACAGATACAGACACGGTCTGAGTGCTACCACGTAGTGATCGCAACGCCAGACACCAGAGAAATGCCCAGCACCCAGTATATATACCTTAGCGCTCTCCAGCGCCGCCCCTAAGTGCTGGACCAATGGATGGTGGTGAAAATGTCAGCTGACCAGCTTGGTCAGCTGACTCTTCTCTGGCTGTCATATAAGCTCTGCCTCTCAGTGCGCGCGCGCGTCCTTCTGAACCTGTGTGGACTAGCAGTCCCAGCCACACCAGACATGTTTTGCAATGTACCAGCTGATTCGGGCGCGGGGGCCGCCGCACCGCTCTCCAAGCAAGCGGCGGCTTCCCTGCGCCCCTCCATCATGTCAGCACCAGCACCATGCGCACAATCCGCCTCGTCCAACGCGGACTCCACCGCACTGCCCATGCGGCATGCGGTGGTTTCTCCGCATTGAGTCGCCATGTTGGACGCGGAAACAGCCGCCTCCTTCTGAACACTAGCGGTGGCTTTTCCGCGTTTCCTATCAGGCTTCTCAGGATGCAACACGTGGAACTCCTTTCTTAATTTGTCAGCATGCATGCGACCTTCAGGTACCCATGATCTCTCCTCAATACCATTTCCCTTCCAGTGAACCAGATACTGTACTGAGTTCTGAACTGTGCGTGAGTCTAAAATCTTCTCTACTTCGTACTCAGGTTGGTCATCTATCATCACAGGAGGAGGAGTGGGACTCACATGAACTGCAGGTTTAAGCAGGGACACATGGAAGGATCTTACGCCACGCATACTGGCAGGAAGATCAATGGCATAAGTAACATTGTTGATCTTTCTAGTTACTGAAAATGGACCCACAAACCTGGGCCCCAACTTGGCTGAAGGCTGTTTCAAGGTCAAGTGACGTGTGGACACCCAGACTAAGTCTCCTGGTTGGAACTTCCACTCTAAAGAACGTCTTTTGTCAGCTTGACCTTTTTGACTTTGAAATGCCTTCCCCAAATTGTTTTCCACAATTCCCCACATGTCTTTGAATGACCTTTGCCAGGCCTCCAGAGCTGGAAACGGAGTGGAGGCGACTGGCAATGGGGAGAATTTAGGCAATTTCCCAGTCACTATCTGAAATGGGCAAAATCCTGATGAGGAACTTTTCAAATTATTGTGTGCAAATTCCGCGAAGGGCAAAAACTTGACCCAATCATTTTGCGCCTCCGCGACGTAACACCTCAAACACTGCTCCAATGATTGGTTGTCTCTTTCCGTCTGACCATTGGTCTGAGGGTGGTAGCCTGACGAAAATGACAGCTCCATGCCCATTTGGTGACAAAATGCCCTCCAAAATCTTGACATAAATTGGACTCCCTGATCTGATACTATGTTTTCCGGAATGCCATGCAAACGGAAGATGTGGCTGATGAACAAATCAAGTCCTTTCAGGGGCACAAAATGGGCCATTTTACTAAAGCGGTTGACTACCACCCAGATGACCGACATACCCTCAGACCTGGGAAGCTCACCCACAAAATCCATGGACAAGTGGGTCCACGGTTCACTTGGGGTGGGCAAGGGCTGCAATGTTCCTACAGGTGCCAGCCGGGAGGGCTTACTTTTTGCACACACCGCACACTCTCTAACATATTCTTTGCAGTCTGTTGCCAGGGACGGCCACCAAGCACACCTGGCAACCAGATCCTGTGTTCTGGAGGCCCCAGGGTGTCCTGCGTTGTTGTGTGAGTGACACATCTGTAAAATCTGGAGGCGGAATGGCAACGGTACAAACATAACCCCCTCGGGCTTCCCCTCCGGAACGTCCTGCTCAAAGGGACTTAAAGTCTCTATCCAGTCCCCCCAAGTTTCAGTGGTCGCGACTCGCTAGTACCAGTCTTTGTGGGACAATGGTCTCCGGGGCGGAGGGCTGTGCTGTCTATGGCTCAAAGGATCTGGACAGGGCATCTGCCTTGATGTTTTTACTACCCGGAGTGTACGTAATTATAAATCTGAACCTCGAGAAGAACAATGACCATCGAGCCTGACGGGAGCTTAGTCTCTTATCCCCCTCGATGTATTCCAAATTTTTGTGATCAGTGTAAACCGTAATCGTATGTTCTGCTCCTTCCAACCAATGATGCCACTCTTCAAAGGCCAATTTGATGGCCAGGAGCTCTCTGTTGCCTATATCGTAGTTTCTCTCTGCCGGAGATAACCTACGAGAAAAATAGGCGCATGGGTGCAATCTACCCTGCAAACCTGACCGCTGAGACAGCACAGCCCCTACCCCGACCTCCGAGGCGTCTACCTCAACAATGAAGGGATAGGCGGTGTCAACATGTCTCAGGATGGGTGCGGAACAAAACAAATCTTTCAGAGTGGAGAAAGCATGCAGGGCTTCTGGAGACCAGTGGGTGGTATCTGCCCCCTTTTTTGTGAGACTGGTAAGGGGTGCAATGACAGTGGAGTACCCCTTTATGAACCTTCTATAGTAATTGGCAAAGCCTAAAATTCTTTGAATAGATTTCAAGCCCACAGGTTGAGGCCACTCCAACACAGCCGAGACTTTGGCAGGGTCCATAGACAGGCCCGAGGTGGAAATTATGTACCCTAAAAAAGTAACAGATGTCACCTCAAAGATGCATTTCTCCAATTTAGCATAAAGCGAGTTTAGTCTTAATTTGTCCAATACAAATTTGACGTGTGTCCTGTGCTCAGAGAGATTGTTAGAGAAAATAAGTATATCATTCAGATATACCAACATGAATTTTCCCAACACCTCCCTGAATACCTCATTAATTAGTTCTTGGAAGATGGCCAGGGCGTTACACAGCCCGAAGGGCATCACTAGGTACTCGTAATGCCCGTCGGGCGTGTTGAAGGCCATCTTCCATTCATTGCCCTTTCTGATCCGTACCAGGTTGTATGCCCCCCGTAAATCCAATTTTGAGAAGATCTTGGCGTCGGTAACCTGTGTGAACAAGTCATCTATCAGAGGCAAGGGGTAGCGATTCTTCACTGTGATTTTATTCAGGCCCCGGTAATCAATACATGGCCTCCGTCTTTTTTCTTAACAAAAAAGAAGCCTGCACCAGCGGGCGACCGGGAAAGGCGAATGAACCCCTTGGCTAAATTTTCACGAATGTACTCCTGCATGGCCACTTTCTCTGGCCCAGATAAATTGTAGAGATGACCCCTAGGGGGCATACAACCAGATCGGAGATCGATGGGGCAATCGAACGGGCGATGTGGAGGTAACTTATCAGCCGCCTTGGGACAGAACACATCGGAATACTTTGAATATTGTGTTGGTACCCCCTCCAACTGAATCCTAGTCTGACCCAGTGTCACCCTCTCTAAACATTGTTGGAAACACTGTTTTGACCAGCTAGTTAACTGACCAGTAGCCCAAATGATCTGTGGGGAGTGAAGGTGCAACCATGGCATGCCAAGGATGACTGTGGAGGTGGTCATGTGTAACACAAAAAACTGCAATTTCTCTTTATGTAATACCCCTATAGTTACTTCCACCTCTGGTGTCTGAGACAGCGGATGATTACTTTGCAAGGGGGAATCATCTACTGCCGTAACCTGAATGGGTGGTTTTACCGGGGTGAGCGGAATACCCAATTTCTTTGCAAATTCAAAATCCATAACATTAGCTGCAGAGCCTGAATCAACAAAAGCCTCAGAGACCTTGGTTTTATCTTTCCATGTAACAGTACAAGGAAGAAGTAACCGTTTATCTTCTAGGGGTAAAAGTCGTGCGCCTAGGGTGTTACCCCCTACAACTCCTAGGCAGTAGCGTTTCCTGACTTGTTAGGGCAATTACGTACTCTATGACCCCCCTCTGCGCAGTAAAGACACAGCTGCTCAGACATCCTATGTCTCCGCTCCACTTAGGTGGAGGCGAGACAGGAGGAGGTGGAGTTACTGGAGGCGCAGCGTAGGACACCATTCTTACATGACTACTACCCCTGTTTCTGGTAGCGTAGCCTGCGGTCGACTCGAATGGCCGATGAAATGGCCTCATCGACTGTTTTAGGTTCAGGCAGACTTAGCATGAGATTGGAAACCTCATCTGACAACCCCGATAAGAAGCAATCTAAGAGGGCATAAGTGTCCCACCTCGCTGAAACTGACCACCTCCTAAATTCGGCTGCGTAATCCTCGACCAGACCCTTGCCTTGACGCAAAAGCTTGAGCTTCCGCTCAGAAGTCGCGGCAAGGTATGGGTCGTCGTAAATTACTGCCATGGCTTTAAAAAATTCATCCACAGAGGTGAGGGCTAAGTCTCCGATGGGCAAACTGTACGCCCACGTCTGAGAATCGCCTGATAACAAAGTCTTAATAAATATAACCCTTTGGGCCTCAGATCCACAAGATCGGGGTTTCAACTCAAAGTAGGATAACACTCTATTTTTAAAGTTGTGGAAGTCCGATCTGTGACCAGAAAATTTCTCAGGTACAGGTAAACGCATGTCAGAGCTAGGAGAGGATCGCACCTCATTCACTGCTGTCTGGAGGGTTTGTAATGAACCAGACAAGGCGTCAATCATAGTCTTGTGACTACCCAGCACTTGGTTGATGTTTTCCACCGAAGTGGCAAGTGCGCCCAGACGGTCAGTGTGTGCGTCCATTTGCATTTTGGTCTGGCGTTCTGTAACGATCGGTGTAACACAGAGAGGGTCTGTGAACTGCAGTATCACCGAGAATGCAGAATATACCAATTATTGGTGATCTGCAGTATCACCGATAATCAGATATATACTCTAACCTCTGGACACCTGAGTAACAAGTGAGTGTTATGCAACAGTAATACTTTGAGTACACACAGAGGAATGTTCCTTCCGTAGGCCTAGACTCTCCCGGGGGAGGAGCTAGGCTGAAGGTGGGAAGGACAGAGTAGGAGTGACACCAGTGAGAGGATGTCACTCACAGGTCTGGGAACTGCCTCTGACAGTAAGGCTAGTTCTCGAGGTCGGGCAAGCCAGGTCGTTAACACACAGACAGATCAAGTACAGATTCAGGAGACAGGTACAGAATCCAGTGAACAGGCAGGGTTTGGCAACAGAGTATCAGAATAGCAGGGTACAGAATCAGGAGGCAAATACAGAGTCCAGGAACGAGCAGAGTTTGGCAACAGGATATCAGAAATAGCAAGGTACAGAATCAGAGTTCAAAGGAATGGTCAGGCAAGCAGAAGGTCATAACAAATAATACAGTTCAAACTCCTAACGCTAAGGTGTGAGATCCTTGGCCGTCAACACCTTTGGAAACTATGCTAGTACACAGATACAGACAAGGTCTGAGTGCTACCACGTAGTGATCGCAACGCCAGACACCAGAGAAATGCCCAGCACCCAGTATATATACCTTAGCGCTCTCCAGCGCCACCCCTAAGTGCTGGACCAATGGATGGTGGTGAAAATGTCAGCTGACCAGCTTGGTCAGCTGACTCTTCTCTGGCTGTCATATAAGCTCTGCCTCTCAGCGCGCGCGTGCGTCCTTCTGAACCTGTGTGGACTAGCAGTCCCAGCCACACCAGACATGTTTTGCAATGTACCAGCTGATTCGGGCGCGGGGGCCGCCGCACCGCTCTCCAAGCAAGCGCGGCTTCCCCGCGTCCCTCCATCATGTCAGCGCCAGCACCATGCGCACAATCTGCCGCGTCCAACGTGGACTCCACCGCACTGCCCATGCGGCATGTGGTGGTTTCTCCGCATTGAGTCGCCATGTTGGTTGCAGAAACAGCCGCCTCCTTCTGAACACTAGCGGCGGCTTTTCAGCGTTTCCTCACAGTATGGTGCCAATATTTTGTTTGGAAATAAAGGTAGATTTTGTTCAGTTTTGCAACCATCACTATTAACCATCTTATAATTTTAAAAAATAATTGTAATATACCCCCCTCTCATGCATATTTAAAAAGCTCAGACCCTTAGGTAACTATTTATTTGTTTTTGTTTTTAACTGTATTTTTTTTTTTTGGAGGGGGATTTTTTGGAGTGTAGGGGGTAAACAGTAAATTTTACTGTAAATGTAATAAATTGTATTTATTTTATTTTTTTAAATGTATGTAGATGTAGTTTTACTATTTGGCCACAAGATGGCTTCTCTCCCCCTCCATATATGTGGTGGCAAGCACTTGCAGCGGGCAAGCTGAGAATTATTCACCTTCTGACTTCCACTTGGAGTGCAGCGTCACCGTCGCCACAGGTCTCGGCCTTTAATTTCGCTTACTGTGCTTCCACTAATCAGGAAGCACTGTGGACGGTGACGATGCTCTCCGGCGCTTGGAACACGGAAATCAGGAGGAGAGTAATTCTCCACCCGCCCGTTGTGCCTGCTTGCCACCAAATATATGGAGGGGGAGAGAAACAGAAGGAGGGGACCCAGGTGAGGGGGTTCTGACCCCCTCCCCGCCGCTGTCCCCACTGCCCCTCCTTCTAGCGGTGCTTCCCCTCTAGCTCTGCCTGGGGGGCTTTCAGAGAGGCTCACAAGATGCCCGCTGGGGCTTGAGCCTGGGTAAGCCCCAGTGTAGCACCAGCACTGCTTCTTAACACTCCCAGATCAGTGCACATAAAATGCAAAGATCACCGTGTGAGAATAACATTGTCTATTGCCACTGTACAGCCAGTCAGCATGCGTGTACTGCTGGGATCAATACAACCATAATGAAGAAATCCAGTGAAAGAGGGAGGGGCAAGGGAAGAGGTGTTTCCCCTGATGGTTCACGTAGAGGCCACAGTGGAGCACCTAAGAAAACCCACTCAATACCACCCATGTGTGCCAGACAAACAACCCTCACTAATCCACAAGAGCAGGACCGGATAATGAATTGGATGACCTCTCAAGCGTCCAGCAGCGGGTTAAGCAGCAGCAGCACCAGCACATCCTTGTTGTCACGCACGAGGTCCTCTGCCAGTTACAAGGAGCCAGTGGGTACAAAGGTGACACAACCAGCAGCTACACCATGCACACAATGGCCGAATAATCAGTCCGAACAATTATTTCTGGACACAATGGGCTATTTGGAGGAGCTATTCCCACCCCCACAAACTTCCACCTGTGAAAGTTCAATTTAACAGCCAGAAATGCTGTGCCTGGATTCACAACCATTGTGTGAGGAAAATGCACCACTCACTGAAATGCAAGGCGAGGATGAAGACACCCAAATCCCTGAGCAATGTGCGCAGGAATTGAAATTGCAGGAGGTCTACCGAGAACATCTTGAAGACATGGGAGTGAGGTACGCAGAGGGTGTTCTGGGGAGCTCTAGTCCACTGCACACAGACACAGTCACAGATGAGGAGATGGAAGAGGAGGTTTTGGACAATGTGGACACAGACCCGGATTATCGAGTAGAACATCGCCGTCGGGATAGCAGTACAGATGAGTCTGCTGAAGAACACACTGCTGGAAGAGTTCACCGTGTGCCACAAAGTAGGCAGGGAATTTCGGACACAACATGCGTAGAAGTAAGACGCAAAAGAGGCACGAACCAAACTCGCCAGCAAAGCAGGAGCTCCAAAGTCTGGGCTTTCTTCAAAGACTGCAGGGAGGATGTTACCATGGTGATTTGCAAGGTGTGCAGGACCCGACTGAGCAGGGGGAAAAATATCAACAACCTCTCCACCACCAGCATGCGCCGCCACATGCTAGCCAGGGTTTCTCGTAAACTACGCCAGCGCGAATCTACGCATCGTAGTACGCAACTACGCATCGTAGTTCATAGGCCAAGTTTAAGAACTACACTTACGCATTTCCGCGTCGTCGTAGTCCCGCTATGCGTAGCTTCGCCCACTACGCGTAGTTGACGTATGTATTGCGAAGTCAACTACGCGTGCAATAACTGCATTTATATGGGTCATTGCGCATGCGCAGAAATTATATTGCCCTTTATACGCATACAATTCCGCATTGGATGTTGGAATGTATGCTTATATTAGTTTGTGTATGCGCATTGTTAGCAGATTATTGCGGAAATTTTTCCGCATAAGGGCATAAGCGGTCGCATCAACTACGCTACGCAATACGTGAAGCTTGCGTATTTTAATGCGTAGTCTACGGTATGCTAACGTAGCGAAGTGGCTGATTTCGGAGCCGTAGATTGCGAAGCGTATTTGCATAAAAATACGCGTAGTTCCAGCGTAGCGAAGTTGGCTGCCTACGACCATCCCTGATGCTAGCCAAACATAGCACTCTGTGGTCAAACGTGCAAGGCCAGGGTACTGGTTTACTTTCAGCCCCCAGCAACACTGCCTCCGTTGTGGTCACCAGACCCTCCTCAGCAGCAGCCCAGCCATTACGTGGTGCACAAACATCCGTAGTAGACGACGATGTCAGTTTCCGCAACAGTGCTCTTGACGCTTCCCAGTCTTCAACGACGACTACAACAACCAACTGCCCTTCACTGTGCGATCCTACGGTTCAGTTGTCTGTCCTGGAGATGTTTGAGCGCAAGAGAAAATTGCCAGCAAATGACCCCCGGGCTGTGGCACTAACAGCCAGCATAGCCAAGTTTCTGGCCTGCGAAATGCTGCCATATCGCGTGGTGGAGACAAACAACTTCAAGTGCATGATGGCGCTGGCCATCCCACGTTACGTGGTTCCCAGCCGCTACTATTTTGTGTGGTGTGCAGTGCCAGCGTTACATGAGCACGTGGTTAGCAAAATAACCCGAAGCTTGAAAAATGCCATTGCCTGCAAGGTTCACCTCACCACTGACACCTGGACGAGAGTGTTTGGCCAGGGTCGATACATCTACCTTACGGCGCACTGGGTGAACCTTGTGGAGCCTGGAACCGACTCCTACTCACCGGCTACGGCGCGGGTGTTGCTCACGTTGCAAACTGCTGGACCGGCGTCCTTCAGATTCGATAACAGCACCTACCTCGACTCTGACTCCTTCTCCTCCAATGCCTCTCAAAACTGTACCTCATCCGGCATCGGTAACCCAGCAATAGGATCGTGGAAGCAGTGCAGCACAGCTGTTGCCATGCGTCAGCAAGCCTTACTGAAGCTGATCTGCCTTGGAGATAAGCAGCACACAGGTGAAGAAATTTGGAAGGGAATCAAGGAACAGACCGATTTGTGGCTGGCACCGCTGGACTTGAAACCAGGCATGGTTGTGTGTGACAATGGGAGCAATCACATTCGTGCTTTAAAGTTGGCTAAGCTGAGACACATCCCTTGTCTGGCACACGTTATAAACCTAGTTGTTCAGCGGTTCCTGAGGACATACCCAGGTGTGGCAGATCTTCTGCTGAAGGTGCGACGAGTGGCCAAATATTTCTGAAAGTCCAGTACCGCTTCGGAGGGACTCACCAATATGCAGGAGCGGTTCAATCTACTGAACCATCGCTTGGTGTGTGACGTACCCACGCGCTGGAATTCGACGCTGCACATGCTAGCACGCTTTTGCAAGCAGAAGAGTGCAGTGGTCCAGTACATGACGGCGCAGTACCGAGGCGCATCCGGACAGCTACCAAGCTTCTGTGAATCTGATTGGGCCACCATGTTGGACCTCTGCCAAGTCCTCCAAAATTTTGGGCAATCCACGTTGCTTGTGAGCCGTGACAACTCTTCAGTCAGCATTACGATACCACTGCTGTGTTTACTGAAGAAATCAATGTTGCAGATCAAGGAAGCCGCAGTCAGACTGCAAGTGGGGGAATCTCAAGAGGACAATGATCAGCGTGATGATGATACCAACATCAGGCAATCTGCCTCAGGAAACGCTGGTCCCAGCTATGATGAAGAAGAGGACGAGGAACAGCTGGAGTTGGAGCAGGACATGGATGCCCCCACTGCCGAGGGACAGAGCGGTGCACGTTGGACTTCCACGATTCAGCGGGAATGGACAGCAGTAGAAGACGAGGAAGAAGGTGGGCGACGGCGTGATGCTGGTGATGATGATGAGGGTGCATCACAACAATCAAGCTCAGAAGAACATGATGAGGATTCTGTTAGGACTGTGGCAGACATGGCTCAATTCATGCTAGACTGCATTGAACGCGACCCGTGCGTTGTTCGAATTCTGGACGACGTGGATTACTGGGTTTATACCCTTCTGGATCCACGGTACAAAGACAATGTTCCAAAACTCATTGGAGAAAGTGTCAGACAGGTCAAAATGGAAAAATACCAGCAGGCCCTTGTGGAGACATTAGAGAGGAGATTGCCATCCTCCTCCTCCTCTAGCCAGTTCCACGTCGACAGACTGACTTCCGCAAACCCAGGACTAGGAGGAGAACAAAGAACACAAGCTGCAGCTAGTGCCCACAAGGGAATGGTATCGGCAGTGTCCTTGGAGTGGCAACATTTTCTGACACCCATGCAGCAGCCCACCGAACAGCAATCGCGCAGTTCCACCTCCAACACCGATCGCCTGCAGAAGATGGTCAAGGACTACATGTCAGATGGCGTAGCCGTGTTGAACAATCCATCTGCACCCTTCAATTATTGGGTATCTAAGCTACACACCTGGCACGAACTGGCAATGTACGCAATAGAGGTGCTGGCTTGTCCTGCAGCCAGCGTTATGTCCGAACGCTGTTTCAGTGCTGCCGGAGGCATCGTTACAGATCGGGGTATCCGCCTCTCCACAGCAAATGCAGACCGTCTGACACAAATTAAAATGAATCAATCGTGGATTGGAAACAACTACGCAACACTCCCCGACCAAGGACCATGAACATCTGTGATGGGTTAGATTTGCCACTTTCCGGAATATCTAATTTCTATTATATTTATCACTGCATGGCGACAAAATGCATTGCTTTGCTTTGAAAATTACACAAGATTGTTGTTACCTGTGCCAAAAAAACTGACATTTTCCGCATTTAAAAGACATTTTTTCCTTTGAAACTTAAAAATCGATTTTCTCAAAAACTATAAGGTCCTTTTGAATTTTTTTCCTCTTATACCCACCCCCCCCCCCCTTCCTGTCCACATACCCTGAAAATTAGGTGTATGTTGCATGTAAGGAGGCTTTGCAAATCAGGTCCCCATTAACTTCCATTATGTTCGGGATTCGGAACGAACGTACCGAACATCGGGACACCGTTCGGCCGAACGTTCGTGAACCCGAACATCTGGATGTTCGCCCAACACTACTGACTACAACTAACTGAAGTTGATCACTGGCTAGCTAGCTAAATACAAGTATCAGATACAGTAATAGAGCAATGAAATAAGTGAAAATGGTTGGTGGGTATAAAACAAAAAAAAATGCTCTTGCTTTGCATAATGTGGCTTAGAGATGCACTCAGTCCACAGAGTTTAGCAAGGACTGAGCTTTTGGCATGGCCACTGCTTTATATACAGGAGGGGAGGGCAGAGCCTTTCCTCCTATAATTGGTTGCTCAGGGCTAGTGTTGGGCGAACAGTGTTCGCCACTGTTCGGGTTCTGCAGAACATCACCCTGTTCGGGTGATGTTCCAGTTCGACCGAACACCTAATGGTGTTCGGCCAAACCGTTCGGCCATATGGCCGAACTAAGAGCGCATGGCCGAACGTTCCCCGAATGTTCGGCTAGCGCTGTGATTGGCCGAACGGGTCACGTGGTTCGGGTAAATAAATACCCGATCCACGTCATTTCTCCGCCATTTGTCTGTGGGTTTTGCTTTGGGTAAGCAGGCAGGGTAGTTCTCTCTCCAGCCAGGCTAGCCAGGGTCCCCCCAGTCATTGTGTTGCTGCTGGGAACAGTAGTACACCGCTCACCCACACTATATAGTATTGTGTTTACTGCCACTCTGTGTACACCGCTCACCCACCACTGTATAGCATTGTGTTTACTGCCACTCTGTGTCATTGCTGGGAACAGTAGTACACCGCTCACCCGCCACTGTATAGCATTGTGCTCTGTGTTACTGCTGGGAATAGTAGTACACCGCTCACCCACCACTGTATAGCATTGTGCTCTGTGTCGCTGCTGGGAACAGTAGTACACCGCTCACCCACCACTGTATAGCATTGTGCTCTGTGTCGCTGCTGGGAATAGTAGTACACCACTCACCCACCACTGTATAGCATTGTGCTCTGTGTCGCTGCTGGGAATAGTAGTACACCGCTCAACCACCACTGTACAGCATTGTGCTCTGTGTCGCTGCTGGGAATAGTAGTACACCGCTTACCCACCACTATATAGCATTTCTGTACTGCCACTGTACTGCTGCCAGTCAGCGTGTACTTTAAGGATAAGTGAAATGAAGAAGAAATCCTGTGAAAGAGGGAGGGGCAAGGGAAGAGGTGCTTCCCCTGATGGTTCACGTACAGGCCACAGTGGAGCACCGAAGAAAACCCACTCAATACCGCTCATGTTGTCCAGGAAATCAACCCTCACAAATCCAAAAGAACAGGACCAGATAATTAATTGGATGACCTCTCAAGCGTCCAGCAGTGGGTTAAGCAGCACCAGCACATCACGCACGAGGTCCGAGTCCTCAGCCAGTTACAAGGAGCCAGTGGGCACAAAGCTGACACAATCGGCAGCGACACCACGCACACAACTGCCAAATAACCAGTCCGAAGAATTTCCTCAGGACACAATGGGGTATTTGCAGGAGCTATTCCCAGCCCAACAAACTTCCACCTTTCAAAGGTCAATGGAACAGCCAGAAATGTTGTGCCCGGATTCACAACCATTTACTGTGGGAAATGCACCGCGCACTGAAATGAAGGCGAGTCCGAGGACTTTGAAACCCAAATCCCAGAGCAAGTTGGGCAGAAGGGGTTTCAACTGCAGGAGGTCGGCCGAGAAGATCTGGAAGACGACGTTGGAGTGAGCTGCACAGAGGTTGTTCTGGGGAGCTCTACTCCACGGCGGCGGCCCACAATCACATATGACGAGTTTGAGGAGATGGAAGAGGAGGGTTTGGACAATGTGGACACAGACCCAGATTTTGTATGTGAAGGAGAACATCGCCGTCGTAGCAGCACAGATGAGTCTGTTGAAGAACCCACTGCTGCACGAGTTCGCCTTGTGCCACAAGGTAGGCGGCGCGAAATTTCAGGCACCACAAGCGTGGAAGTTCAAGTGAGACGCAAAAGAGGCGCAAACAGAAATCGCCAGCAAGGCAAGTGCTCCAAAGTCTGGCCTTTCTTTGAAGACTGCAGTGAGGATGGTACCATGGTGATTTGCAAGGTGTGCAAGACCCGCCTGAGCAGGGGGAAAAATATTAACAACCTCTCCACCACCAGCATGACCCGCCACATGGTATCCAAACATCCCACTCTGTGGGCAAACGCGGCAGGACAGGGTACCAGCAACACTGCCTCCCTTGGGGTCACCAGACTCACCACCAGACCCTCCTCAGCAGCAGCAGTAGACCAGCCATTGCGTGGTTCACAACAACATTCACAAACATCAGACGACGCTGACACTGTCACTTTCCGGAATAGTGCTCTTGAGGTCTCCCAGTCTTCATCAAACACAACAACCAACAGCCCTTCAGTGTGCAGCCCTACGGTTCAGTTGTCTGTCTCGGAGATGTTGGAGCGCAAGAGAAAATTGCCAGCAAATGACCCCCGGGCCGTGGCACTAACAGCCAGCATAGCCAAGCTTTTGGCCTGCGAAATGCTGCCATATCGAGTGGTGGAGACAAACAGCTTCAAGGGCATGATGTCAGTGGCCATCCCACATTACGTGGTTCCCAGCCGCTACCACTTTGCGCGCTCTGCAGTGCCTGAGTTGCATGAGCACGTGGTCAGCAAAATAACCTGAAGCTTTAAGAATGCCGTTGCCTGCAAGGTTCACCTCACCACTGACACCTGGACGAGTGCGTTCAGCCAGGGTCGATACATCTCCCTTACCGCGCACTGGGTGAACCTTGTGGAGCCTGGCAGCGATTCCTCACCTGCTACGGTGCGGGTGTTGCCCACGCCGCAAACAGCTGCACCGCCGTCCCTCCCACTGGATAACAACAGCAGCACCTACCTCTCTGACTCCTTCTCCTCCAACGCATCTCAAAGCTGTACCTCATCCGGAAACGCTAACGCAGCAGCAGTAGGATCGTGAAAGCAGTGCAGCACAGCTGTTGGCATGCATCAGCAAGCGTTGCTGAAGCTGATCTGCCTTGGGGATAAGCAGCATACAGGGGAGGAAATTTGGAGGGGAATAAAGGAACAGACGGATTTGTGGCTGGCACCGCTGGACCTGAAACTGGGCATGGTTGTGTGTGATGATAGGGAGTAATCTCATTCGCGCTTTAAGGTTGGCTAAGCTGACACACATCCCTTGCCTGGCGCACGTGATGAACCTAGTAGTTCAGCGGTTCCTGAGGACATACCCAGGTGTGGCCGATCTTCTGTTGAAGGTGCGACGAGTGGCCAAACATTGTAGAAATTCCAGTACTGCTTCGGGGGCACTTGCCAAGAAGCAGGAGCGCTTCAATCTCCCCCACCATCGCTTGCTGTGTGATGTCCCTACGCGCTGGAATTCTACGCTGCACATGCTAGCCCGCTTTTGCGAGCAGAAGAGTGCAGTGGTCCAGTACATGACTGCGCAGTACCGAGGCGCATCCGGACAGCTGCCAAGCTTCTGTGGATCCGATTGGGCCAACATGTTGGACCTCTGCCAAGTCCTCCAAAATTTTGAGCAATCCACGTTGCTTGTGAGCAGTGACAACTCTTCAGTCAGCATTACCATACCACTGCTGTGTTTACTGAAGAAGTCAATGTTGAAAATCAAGGAAACAGCTGTCATGATGCAACTGGGGGAATCTGAAGGAGAAAACGATCAGCGTGATGATATCAACATCAGGCCATCTGCCTCAGGAAACGCTGGCCCCAGCAGCTATGACGAAGAAGAGGAGGAGGAACAGCTGGAGTTGGAGCAGGAATTTCATGCCACCACTGTCGAGGGCCAGAGCGGTGCACGTTGGACTTCCACAATTCAGCGCGAATGGTCAGCAGAAGCAGACCAGGAAGAAGGTGACGACTATGATGCATCACAACTATCACAACGCTCACAAGAGGATGATGAGGATTCTGGCAGGACTCTGGCACACATGGCTCAATTCATGCTAGACTGCATTGAACGCGACCCACGCATTGTGCGCATTCTGGACAACACCAATTACTGGGTGTATACCCTTCTGGATCCACGGTACAAACACAATGTTCCAAAACTGCTTGAAGAAAGAGTCAGACAGGTCAAAATGGAAGAATACCAGCAGGCCCTTGTGGAGACTTTAGAGAGGAGATTGACATCCTCCCCCTCCTCTAGCCAGTTGTACGCCGACAGACTGACTTCCGCAAACCCAGGATCCTCCCCCTCCTCTAGCCAGTTGTACGCTGACAGACTGACTTCCGCAAACCCAGGACGACCAGGAGGGCAGCAAACAACACAAGCCGCAGCTAGTGCCCAAAAGGGAATGGTATCGGCAGTGTACTTGGAGTGGGAACATTTTCTGACACCCATGCAGCAGCCCACAGAACAGCAAGCGTGCAGATCCACCTCCAACACCGATCGCCTGGAGAAGATGGTCAAGGACTACATGTCAGATGGCGTAGCTGTGTTGAACAATGCATCTGTACCCTTCAACTATTGGGTATCGAAGCTAGACACCTGGCACGAACTGGCAATGTACGCAATAGAGGTGCTGGCTTGCCCGGCAGCCAGCGTTATGTCGGAACGCTGTTTCAGTGCTGCCGGAGGCATCGTCACAGAACGGCGTATCCGCCTCTCCACAGAAAATGCAGACCGTCTGACTCAAATTAAAATGAATCAATCCTGGATTGGAAACGACTACGCAACACTCCCGGACCCCAACCAAGTAACATGAACAATGAACATCTGTGATGGGTTAGCGTTTCTGGTCCCTGTTTATTGAACCTCTCATCTGTATTACATTTATGACTGCATGGCGACAAAATGCATTGCTATCCGCACGCTTCTTGTCCTCATGCAAGGCCTGGGTTGCGCCTCAAAGCGTGGCCTTCTCCTCCTGTGCCTCCTCCTGTTCCATCACGTGTGCTGCTGCTGGGTTAGCGTTGCCGGTCCCTTTTTATGGAACCTCTTATCTGTATTACATTTATGACTGCATGGCGACAAAATGCATTGCTATCCGCATGCTTCTTGTCCTCATGCAAGGCCTGGGTTGTTGTGTCTCAAAGCGTGGCCTTCTCCTCCTGCGCCGCCCTCCTCCTGTTC
Organism: Hyperolius riggenbachi; assembly: GCF_040937935.1. Taxonomy (NCBI): domain Eukaryota; kingdom Metazoa; phylum Chordata; class Amphibia; order Anura; family Hyperoliidae; genus Hyperolius; species Hyperolius riggenbachi. The sequence continues at coordinate 40,894,018 of NC_090646.1, read as the reverse complement.
CATCACGTGTGCTGCTGCTGGGTTAACGTTACCGGTCCCTTTTCCTGGAACCTCTTATCTGTATTACATTTATGACTGCATGGCGACAAAAAGAGAGAACACCAAGAGCCCAATATAGTGTAGTATGTACTGGTAAGGTATAATTGATAGAGTAATAATATTAATTTAATACTCACAAACCAGGGTTACCAAGTAGGCAACCACTGTCAAAGCAGGTGGGGAGATTGTCCTGACCCCACTCAGGATTAAAAAGTCGCTCTCTGTAGTTGAAGAAGGAAGGGTACAACCCTCTACCAAGGGTGGACTTGATGTAGGTAATAGGATAAATCATCAACACTTAGCGCCTCTGTGTTGATGATACTGGCAGATGCTGTTTACTCCTATCTGTTATTGCCTGATGAAGCGGGTTTGTATCCCGTGAAACGCGTTGCACTTTATTTGGAGTATCCAATAAAATTGTTTTGACTGAAAATCCACAGTCGTGCGTTCTGCTTGGAGGGGGTGAGTCCACCACTGCCTCCTCTATTACCAAGATGGGTTTTCAAGTTCTTGTAGTGTTTTTTATCCTATTGGCACCTCTGTTATCCTATTATCTGCATGGCGACAAAAAGCATGTTACCTGTGCAAAGAAAAATGACATTTTCCGCATTTAAAAGACATTTTTTCCTTTGAAACTTTACAATCAATTTTCTCAAAAACTATAAGCTCTTTTTCAAATATTTTTTTCCTCTTGTACCCACTCCCAAGGTGCACATACCTTGCAAATTTGGGGTATGTAGCATGTAAGGAAGCTTTACAAAGCACGAAAGTTCGGGTCCCCATTGACTTCCATTATGTTCGGAGTTCGGCGCGAACACCCGAACATCGCGGCCATTTTCGGCGAACGTTCGCAAACCCGAACATCCAGGTGTTCGCCCAACACTACTCAGGGCCTACGCTGGGGACCTCTGATTGGACCAGGGATGTAATTTCCGCCAGGGACGGAATTCCGTGCTGTGATCACGGGCCGAATATCCGTAGCCACGGCGAAATCCGCTTAGCAATCACGGATTTGGATCACAATGTTGGATAGTGTAAAAATGTTTGTAAATCATGGCTATGCTGTGATCACAAGGTCATGATTAGCACCATTGGCTAAGACAAGTAAAGGGTGAATAAAGGACTCTTGCTCTTTGAAGAAAATGGGCTTGATTCAGAAAGCGGTGCTAACTGTTAGCACACTTGTGAAAAGCCCTCTATCACACCTAAACTCAGTTAGGTCGTGATAAAATCAACGCACGAAATGTCGCCCCGCAGTGCAACAATAACGACGCACCCAGTGCGCCCTTATAAGTGCATTGGGGTGCGCTTATATCGTTTTGCGCGCACCGTGCTGTGCGCGCATAAAGTTTTGTGTGTGGGACTTTGAGCGCGAGTTGATTTTCAAAACGGTGCTGTAACGATCAGTGTAGCAACACAGATGTCTGATTACGTGTGATCTGCAGAATCACCAATAATACAGACGCTATACCTGATTATGTGGTGATCTGCAGTATCACCAATAATACAAATATAGCTGGCAGAGTATAAGGTATGTAGTGCTTGGTGCAACAGTAATAAAATAGTAACTAGGCCTCGCCAGAGGAGCTGGTGGGCACTCAAGTACACAGATCGGATGGTTGATAAAACCTCACCAGAGGAGCTGGTGGGTACAATCAAGGTAGTAACTGATTAGTTTAGCTGAACCTCACCAGAGGAGCTGGTGGGTACTATTATAACACAGTAACTGACTAGTTTGGAAGAACCTCACCAGAGGAGCTGGTGGGTACTATTATAACACAGTAACTGACTAGTTTGGCAGAACCTCACCAAAGGAGCTGGTGGGTACTATTATAAGACAGTAACTGACTAGTTTGGCAGAACCTCACCAGAGGAGCTGGTGGGTACTATTATAAGAACACCTCACCAGTGGCAAGGGCCCACTGGTGAGTGGAGAGGTCAGACAGGCTTAGTTCAGCAACTGAGAGGCAGATACAGTACAGAATCGGTAGGCAAGAGAGTAGTGAGTATTCAGGCAAGGTTCAGCAACTAGATCAGATGGGCAGAGGTACAGAATCAATAAGCAAGAGCAGAGTCAGAGGTAGCAAGAGTCATACACAGAATATCAATATACAATAACACAATAATCCTAGTCTTGTGTGAAATCCCTGGTTTCCTCCCAGATCAAAGCACACCGGATACTAGTCCAAGGTCTGAGCGCTAACACAACAAATAGAGAGCAAAACGCCCACATGTAGGGCAATTGCCATGGATTTGTTAGACCTCATTTGTACAAGAAAAGAGTCCATCTAGGCATACAATAATCATCCTCAGTCGCCAAGTATATAATATAATGCTTTATTAAGGACTTGTCCCGATAGGTTTTAAAATCAATTAAAAACATCTAGTACACAGGTGGGTCATTGCGGATTAAGTACAAGGTGCATAATACAAAATCCATAATATAAAGGTTATATTTATATCTGCATGAAACTGGAGACTCAGAAACCGCTAGCTCAGTCATTAATCATACCTCCTATCTCATCTTGAATAAGCATTCATTAGCCGCAATAGTGAAAGGTTTTTGAGTCTTACCCAGTACTGCAAAATTGATCCGCCGTCCCCCCGTGTCCCCTTCACGCGTTCCTTGACCCAGTCACTTCTCCAGAAGGTAAAGTTACCGGGATTGCGTCCTCGCTTAAATTCAAAAAATTGCCTCCCCTTCCTGTCACCTGGTTTCCTCTCACGTCTATACTTCCGCATGTTTGCGGTTCACATGTGCGCGGCCGCGCACAATGACGTGATCACGTGTTCCGCCTTCATAGGCGGAACAACGTGATTCCGTATCTAACTATTCTTAGAGTTTGTTTGCAGGTCTGGGGGGACAATAAAAGTTTTGTAAGGGCGGCTGATGCATAAATATTTATAGAGGCATATACAGCATCTGATATTGGACATCTTATTATTCATATCTGATTACATGTCGCATCATTTTGTTATACAATTCATCAGCATTTTGGTACACATAATTACATACGGATATACACAATTAAATAAATAAATATAAAAGTAAATAAACAGTCATGCAGATAAATGTATGCATGCGTGTGCTCTAACGCCATCTACTGGTCGATAAAATTAATGATTTTAATGTGTAAATAAATATCTAAATATATAAAGCACATGCATGCATACAGTGCATTTCATTGGTGTGAGGGTAAGTATATACAGTTTATCATCATTAATACATACAAAACAAAAGATAAAAAGAGAAGAAGAATATATATATATATGCTTGGTGCATTTAGATTGTATCCAATAATTCCAAAAAATGTAATTTTCTATCTGTGTAAAGTGCTTGGTGTGGTTAAGTCCATCCAATGATTCCATTTAGATAACTATAGATAAAAACAACATAATTAATTGCACATTAATTACCTTATAAAATTCCTCCCAAAAAAAAAGAGTTTTTTGATTAGTGCAAAAGATGAATAAAGTGCATTCTTGCATCAAGAAACTTCTATATAGTGAAAAGGTGTATACAGACCCAAAATCTCACCAGTTCTTCATTATTAAACACCAATCATCCAATTGTGATCATATATAGTTTAATTTGCGTGTACCCACCTCAGTACATCCAGTCCATTTTTGGTGTGATATTCATCAATTTAAGTGATTGTGTATTGGTTTTGATTGGGATCACTCTGTACTCACATCAGAGCGCCCAAACAATATATGTGTATATGTGTATATGTGTATACATATTCGTGACCATCACCCATGTGTAATTATTTAATATTTCTATACTTACTGTACATCCCGTCATTTAGTCCTCACTCCAAAAGCATACCCAAAAATACAAATAGACCTAAATACTATAGGGAAGAATATGAAAAGAAGAATTTTAGCACATATGTATATGAATAGAGAACTACATAATTGTATAGTTAGCTTCTAATCACAGACCCAAATACTCTAGGCTATTGGGGAAGGAAGCACCCAAAGCTGTATTCTTCATTGAATCCACATGGACTTCTGCTTTGTAGGGTATGTATCCATCTCATTTCTGCTTTCAGTAATTTGCTAACAATGTTTCCACCCCGTATATTTTGCCATATATGCTGTAGTCCAAAAAAACTGCCATCCACTCAATGAACTATTGTGTGCATGAAATGCGTGTGCTGCTATAGCTGTGATTGTACTCCCTCTTTCTATATCTCTTGCTGCCAATTTTACCGTTGATACATGCTTCTGTAGTCTTAATTTTAATTGATTCTTTGTCTTCCCATACGTATTGTTTTCCGCAAGGGCATTGTAAAACATAAATGACTGACTTGGTTTTACAATTAATGAAATCTCTTATCTGAAATTTTCTACCATTGACAGAACTTGTTATTTCTTTGGTAGGTTTCATATACTTGCAAACAGAACACTCACCGCATGCAAAGCTATCCCTTGATATGTGATTTTGTTGTAGTGCATTCAAAGTGACTTTTACATAGTAGATTCTTAAGGGTTGGTGCTCTTTTCGCTGTGATGCTGGCTTCTGGAGAAGTGACTGGGTCACGGAACGCGTGAAGGGGACACGGGGGGACGGCGGATCAATTTGCAGTACTGGGTAAGACTCAAAAACCTTTCACTATTGCGGCTAATGAATGCTTATTCAAGATGAGATAGGAGGTATGATTAATGACTGAGCTAGCGGTTTCTGAGTCTCCAGTTTCATGCAGATATAAATATAACCTTTATATTATGGATTTTGTATTATTATGCACCTTGTACTTAATCCGCAATGACCCACCTGTGTACTAGATGTTTTTAATTGATTTTAAAACCTATCGGGACAAGTCCTTAATAAAGCATTATATTATATACTTGGTGACTGAGGATGATTATTGTATGCCTAGATGGACTCTTTTCTTGTACAAATAAGGTCTGAGCGCTAACACATATGTATTCGCAACCACAGACAGGTTGCGAGTGAACAGAGAAGGCTTAACCACTTCCCGACCGCCGCATATATAAATGGCGGCCGGGAAGTGGATCCCGCAAGGACCGCCGCATGTACAAATGGCGGCGGTCCTTGTATGGGCATGGGCGGATCGATCGCGTCTTCCGTGACGCGATCCTCCGCCGGGGATCGATAGCCGGTCATTAAGCCTCCAGCTCGCCGGCCACTTAGCAGCGCCGGCGAGCGGAGATATCTAAATATCCGCCAATCAAAGCGTATAAGGCACTTTGTTAGGTAAACAAAGTGCCTTATACATGCTTCCTCCTCGCCTCGTGGTCTCATTGTTCCAGAGACCACCAGCGAGGAGGAAGCATTCCGTGAGTATACACAACAGTGCTTTTTTTTGCCCACAGTCCCCCTGATCTCCCACCCCAGCCTTCAGACCCCCCCTGATCACCCCAGCAGACCCCTGCCAGCACCCTTGCACCCCTCTAACCCCCCCCCCCCACCTGCCACTAACTATCAACGCTATCCCTTAGATTAGGTCCCTAACTGCCTCCTAATCACCCCTGATCGACCCCACCCTACCTTTGGATCACCCCCAGACCCCATCCCAGAATACCCCCCTGTATTGATCCCCCTCTGATTACCTGTCTATCACCTGTCCATCACCCCTCAGCACCACCACCCATCAGAGCAGACCCTAACTACCCCACGGGGGCAACCGATCACCTGCCCAGACCTTCGATTGCCCTCAGACCCCCCTCCTGATTACATCCCCTGCGCATTGTCTACATCTGTCCTCCCCAGCAATCACTAACTGATCTTCGATAAGTAACCCCCTGTGTCTGCCTCTCATCAGATCAGGACTCAGTCTGCCCTGTGCGGGCTCCTGATCAACCCCCCACCCCCTCAAATCGCCCTCAGCCCCCCCCCCCCCCCCCCCCTAATCACCGTCCGAGTGCATTGTATTTGACTGTGCTGTGATTGTATTCGATTGTGCTGCGGTTGTATTCGATTGTGCTGCAATTGTATTTGATTGTCCTGTGATCTGCTTCAATTGTCCCATGATTGTTTGATTGCCTCTGAGACCCCACTTCCCGCCACCCCCAACTCCACCCTCCCCCCCACCACCTCCAACCACCACCTTCCGAGTGCATCAGATTTGCTTGTGCTGTGATTGGATTCGATTGTGCTGTAATTGTATTTGATTGTCCCGTGATTGTTTGATTGCCTCTGAGACCCCACTATACCACCAACCCCCCACCACCCCCATCACCTTCCGAGTGCATCAGATTTGATTGTGCTGTGATTGGATTCAATTGTGCTGTAATTGTATTTGATTGTCCCGTGATCGGCTTTGATTGTCCCGTGATTGTTTGATTGCCTCTGAGACCCCACTCGCCACCACCCCCAATACCTCTCAAATACTCCCTTTTGCTAGGTAGGTGCTCTTTTTTTCTGGGTAGTCTGGGAGGAAAACTCCATAAATCTAGCAGTCCACAATGGCAAGAAGGGGGATTTCCAATGTGGAGGTATACAGGTACATGGACCAGTCGGATGAGAGCGTTTGGGAAGACTCAGCCGACGAATCATCCGGGTCCGAATTTGAACCTGTGGAAAGCAGTGGTTCTCTGACCGAAAGTGATGACGAGGTTTTGGTCCCGGCTAGAGCCAGGCATACCAGACCCCATGTAGTTAGACCGCAGGTGGTGCAGGATCCGCCTCAAGGGCAGCAGGGTGGTTCTAGCGCTGATGAGAGTTTTCTTGGTGAGGCGGGCACCAGCAGCGCAGCATCTCCTGGACTTAGTACCAGTACTTCCGTAGACCCTGGTGAAGTGGTGAGCGCCAGCATGGAAGTTGAAACTGGTACAGTGGCACGTGCAGTAGTACCCCCGTCGCAGCCACCAAGAAGAAGACGGGCCCGTAGTACCCATAGACTCCTAGAGGTGCTGGCACATCCAGATTGGCAATCCCCTGATTCCGCCGCACCCGTAGTGCCCCCTTTCACCGTCCAGTCTGGAGTCCAGGTGGCGACAGCTCATCTAGGAACGGCCCTAGACTTTTTGCAGCTGTTCATCACCCAGGTTCTCTTGGACTTAATTGTGGTTGAGACCAACCGTAAAGCCACACAATTCATCACCGAGCACCCGGAGAGCAGCTATGCCCAGCCTTTCCGGTGGAAACCAGTCCAAGTTTCCGACATTAAAATCTTTTTGGCCCTTATCCTTCACTTGGGACTAATGAAACAGAATGTATTGCGGTCATATTGGTCTACGAACCCAGTACATCATGTTCCCTTGTACCCTGCTGCCATGTCCAGGACACGATTTGAGTCCATCCTGTGTTTCCTGCACTTCAACAACGAGAAAACCTGTCATGAAAAGGGCCACCCTGCTTATGACCAGCTCCACAAAATTCGGCCCCTCATAGACCACCTGTCTTGAACATTTGCAGATGCTTATACCCCTGAACAGAACATCTGCGTAGACGAGTCCCTCTTACGCTTTACCGGGCGCCTTGGCATCAAACAGTACATCCCAAGCAAGCGCGCCCGGTATGGGGTGAAACTGTATAAGCTCTGTGAAAGGGTCACAGGCTATACATGTCGTTTTAGGGTCTATGAGGGAAAAGACTCAAAATTGGAGCCGGTCGGATGCCTGGCCCCTGACTACCTGGGGAGCAGTGGAAAGGTTGTGTGGGACTTGGTGTCACCCTTGTTCCAGAAGGGGTACCATCTTTATGTGGACAACTATTACACAAGTGTGGCCCTCTATCAGCACTTAAAGTTAGAAGGAATCCGATGCTGTGGCACTGCGCGGCCTAGTCGCCAGGGCTTCCCCCAACGGCTCATTACCACCAGACTTGAACAGGGGCAGAGGGCCGCCTTGCGTACTGACGACCTGCTCGCGGTGAAATGGAGGGACAAGAGGGACGTTTACTTTCTGTCCACCATTCACACAGACACTACAGTCCAAATTCAACAGGCAACTGAGGTCATTGAAAAGCCCCTTGTCGTCCACGAATATAATGTCAACATGGGAGGGGTGGACTTCAATGACCAGAGGTTAGCGCCCTATTTAATTTCCCGAAAACAAGACGCTGGTATAAGAAAGTTTATTTTTATCTGATTCAATTGGTAGATTACAACAGCTTTGTTCTCTACAGTAAGGCTGGGAGAACTGGATTTTTCCTTCAATTTCAGGAACAGATCATTCTGGACCTCCTGTATCCAGGAGGTGCCAGGCCCCTCCCCCCCCCCAGATGCAACTAGCCGACTGCATGGAAGGCATTATGCCTATCAGATTCCGAGTACCCCAGGTCAACGCATCCGAAGAAAACGTTGTCGTGTCTGCAGCAGTGCTAGAAGGAGGAATGACACCAGTTTTTATTGTCCCAAATGTCCTGACCAGCCTGGCCGGCCTAGGGGAGTGCTTTCAGAGGTACCACGAGCAGGTACACTATTAGAACCTAGGGAACTCCAGACACAGGAGTAGGCACACACTCAGTGGTATTTCACACATTGTCCCAGGGGGAGGAGAGGTAAGCTTGAAAACCAAACAGGTAAGCATAAAAGTCGGAAGAAGGATCGGTTTCCATGCTTGATATTGCTGATCTGTGCTGGGTTGGCGATATAAGATGGCATGTTTGAATTTCCCTTGAGTGTGGACACCCCCGGTTTATATGTGATTTGGGCCTATGATGATGCTTTAATGCCACACAGAGTCATCTATATTGGCAGGCATATTGCTGAATACTACAGGCATAATGCTGTATACTAAAGTTCTGAGGCCCAGTCACATAAGTTGGTGGCTCACCCTGAGTGCAGGGTGGCACGGGGTGTCTCTCTCCTGAGGTTATCACTGCCATTGATGTGGAGGAAGATCTGCCATTGATGTGGAGCAAGGTATGTTTGCCGTTCATTTTTCCTTTCAGCCCTGAGTGCATTACCCGTATACCCAATATAAGGAGTATAGCAGAAACTCCTAATACTGGCCATACATGTAATGATTGCAGAGACCCTAAAATGACAGGACAGACTCCACAAATGACCTCATTTTGGAAAGAGGACACCCTAAAGTATTATGTGAGGTGCACGGTGAGCTCATAGAAGATTTTAGTTTTTGTCACAAGTTAGCAGAATTTTTTTTTTTTTTTAACAAAGTGTCATTTTCCGTTAACTTGTGACAAAAAATACAATTTTCAATGACCTCACCATTCCCCTCATGGAATACCTTGTTGTGTATTCTTTCCAAAATGGGGTCATGGGCGGGGTGCTAAATTTTGAACACCCCTGTAAAGCCTAAAGGTACTCATTGGACTCTGGGCCCCTTAGCGCAGTTAGGGTGCAAAAAAGTGCCACACATGTGGTATCGCCGTACTCGGGAGAAGTAGTACAATGTGTTTTGGGGTGTATTTTTACACATACCCATGCTGGGTTGGAGAAATACCTCTGTAAATGACAATCTTTTGATTTTTTTACACTCAATTGTCCATTTACAGAGGTATTTCTCCCACCCAGCATGGGTATGTGTAAAAATACATCCTAAAACACATTTTTCTACTTCTCCCGAGTACGGCGATACCACATGTGTGGCACTTTTTTGCACCCTAACTGCGCTAAGGGGCCCAAAGTCCAATGAGTACCTTTAGGATTTCAAGGGTCATTTTGCGGCATTTGGTTTCCAGACTACTCCTCACGGTTTAGGGCCCCTAAAATGCCAGGGCAGTATAGGAACCCCACAAATGACCCCATTTTAGAAAGAAGACATACCAAGGTATTCTGTTAGGACTATGGTGAGTTCATAGAAGATTTTATTTTTTGTCACAAGTTAGCGGAAAGTGACACTTTGTGAAAAAAAACAATACAAATCAATTTCCGCTAACTTGTGACAAAAAATAAAATCTTCTATGATCTCACCATACTCCTAACGGAATACCTTGGGGTGTCTTCTTTCTAAAATTGGGTAATTTGTGGGTTCCTATACTGCCCTGGCATTTTAGGGGCCCTAAACCGTGAGGAGTAGTCTTGAAACCAAATGTCGCAAAATGACCTGTGAAATCCTAAAGGTACTCATTGGACTTTGGGCCCCTTAGCGCAGTTAGGGTGCAAAAAAGTGCCACACCTGTGGTATCGCCGTACTCAGAAGAAGTAGTATAATGTGTTTTGGGGTGTATTTTTTTTTTTCTCAATACATTTTTATTGAAGTTTTAAAATGCAAATACAATAATCAACTTATGTTGCAATAACGTTTGAAATGTTAACACTTAATGGAGACAAATAGTGATAAAGGGCGTATTTCTTTAAATCTTGCAGTACATCTTGTGTGTGGCCATTCTACTGGACATACATCTAATTGACTCCGCGACTACAAATTGTTACTGCAACCATACGTAAACCATATAAAACAATTAGATACTTCTATGTATCTTTTGAATTTTTGCAGATAACTGAGCCATAACTGAGCCATACAACTTAAACATAGAACATAAAGTTTAGAACACAAATTGAGCAAGTCAATTCAAATGAGTGAGTAACCTCATGAGAAGTTGACCAGAGGGAGTCTAGGAACACTTTTTTTTTTTTAACCCTAGAGCTCTGGTCCTAAGAAGTGGCACAACTATCAGAGGGGAGTACAGGGAGGGGGAGAATGAGAGTGAGAAAGCTTACACAGGATCTGATCTTTGGTGTGGAAAATTTTGATCTCTTAATGGCTAATTCTGTTTTAGCATCTGTTATAATTTATGTGAACTTTGGGGTCAAAGCATTCCAGTAGTATTGCCATTCGTATAAATGGATATTCTGATTATTACGACTCCTAAGGAGTCTCTCCATTTGTAGATTAGTTTGTAATATATGAATTAGTTGTGAGATATACGGTCTCTCCTCTTGTTGCCAGTTAGAAATAATTAATGATCGGGCAATACAGCCTATGTGTGTTATTATTAATCTATATTGAGTTGGGAATTGATCTAGGCCAATGGAGAAGAGAGCTAATTTGGGAGAAAGCTCAAATCTATGTCCTATTATTTTTATTATTAGCTGTTTAACCTCCACCCAAAAGGGTTTTATTGTGCCACATTCCCATAAAAAATGAAGTAGGGTGCCAGTTTGTGAGCATTTTCTCCAACATTCTTTTGAAGTGTTGGGAGAGAATCTGGAGAGTTTGAGAGGGGTGTTTTGGGGTGTATTTTTACACATACCCATGCTGAGTGGGAGAAAGATCTCTGTAAATGGACAATTGTGTGTAAAAAAAAAAATCAAAAAATTGTCATTTACAGAGATATTTCTCCCACCCAGCATCGGTATGTGTAAAAATACACCCCAAAACACATTATACTACTTCTACTGATTACGTCAATACCACATGTGTGGCACTTTTTTGCAGCCTAACTGCGCTAAGGGGTCCAAAGTCCAATGAGCACCTTTAGGCTTTACAGGGGTGCTTACAATTTAGCACTCCCGAAAATTTCAGGACAGTAAACACACCCCACAAATGACCCCATTTTGGAAAGTAGACACTTCAAGGTATTCAGAGAGGGGCATGGTGAGTCCGTGGCAGATTTCATTTTTTTTTTGTCGCAAGTTAGAAGAAATGGAAACTTTTTTTTTTTTGTCACAAAGTGTCATTTTCTGCTAACTTGTGACAACAAATAATATCTTCTATGAACTCACTATACCTCTCAGTGAATACTTTGGGATGTCTTTTTTCCAAAATGGGGTCATTTGGGGGGTATTTATACTAGCCTGGAATTCTAGCCCCTCATGAAACATGTCAGGTGGTCAGAAAAGTCAGAGATGCTGGAAAATGGGAAAATTCACTTTTTGCACCATCGTTTGTAAACGCTATAACTTTTTCCCAAACCAATATAGGCTGAATGGTTTTTTTTTATCAAAAACATGTTTGTCCACATTTTTCATGCTGCATGTATACAGAAATTTTACTTTATTTGAAAAATGTCAGCACAGAAAGTAAAAAAAATCATTTTTTTGACAAAATTCATGTCTTTTTTGATGAATATAACAAAAAGTAAAAATCGCAGCAGCAATCAAATAGCACCAAAAGAAAGCTTTATTAGTGACAAGAAAAGGAGCCAAAATTCATTTAGGTGGTAGGTTGTATGAGCGATCAATAAACCATGAAAGCTGCAGTGGTCTGAATGGAAAAAAAGGGTCTGGTCCTTAAGGGGGGGTAAAGCCTACGGTCCTCAAGTGGTTAAGAAGCAGAGGAGACCCCACAGCCGCGCCCATAACAATCAGCCAATCCAGAGCGGCATGAGTCCCCTCTGGCGTCAGCTGACCAGCGGGTCAGCTAACGCGCCTCCTCACAGCATAAAGGTCCTGTCTACGAACGCGGCCGCGCGAGACAGCAACTCTATGTGCCAGTGACAATTCCGTCCTCGGCGTGCTAGACGCCGACGGAACGGAAAAAATCTCAGAAAAGGGACCCGAAAAGGCTGCGGGGACACTCGGCGTGCCCTCAGCCACGGATGTTACAGTTGCTAACCTAGTTAGCATCCTACTTAACACACCCAAAGTCTTTATGGGTGCTAACTAGGTTAGCACCCCTTTCTGAATCAAGCCCTATGTATTAATAGTACTTTGATAAGTTTGTATCCCTATGAAAAAAGTTAGAGTCTTGAATGTAAATGTAGACATTAACATTTTTTTATTTAAGATCTATATTTTTTTTCAGGATTGATGTCCAAAAAGAGGTAACTTTGCATGTTTTTGGATGTGCTGTCCATCAAATCAACAGAAATCCAGACATTTTGCCAAATATTACATTGGGATTTTCGGTAACTGATTCCTGTAACAGTGTGTTTACGGGCACAAAAAGTGTTCTTCGCACCTTGTCTAAATATGATAAAATAATCCCAAATTACTCTGGTCCTGCAACTGACAAGCTTATGGGATTCATTGGAGACCATTACTCAGTGACAACAGTAGCGATGGCACAGCTACTCAGGATCTATGGATATACGCAGGTTGGTGCTGAGTCTTTGTTTACCATCATTCCTGACTCGGCAGTGTTCTACATACCCACCCCCTAATACTACACTACATCCCAACTCCCTTCACCCACAATCCCAAACAGCTAATCCACATGTAATTATTTATTTACTAGCTGGGCGCCCGGCGTTGCCCGGGTATGTATTTGGCTAGTGTTGGCTCTGCCCACTTTTCCTAACCCTAACACACAATTACTTAATGACCAAGTGTGTGAGCTTTGCCGTGCCATTAACAGTGCAAGAATGGCAGCAATGCAAATATTCCCCTTGAAAATCAATAGGTTGATTTTGATTGGCTTTTATAGACTCCACCCACCTTTCTGAATATTAATCCCAGTCACCCAACAACCAACTGTGCAAAGTTTGAGAACCCTACCATTAACCCTCCTGACGGTATGAAAAATTCCGCCAGGAGGCAGCGCAGCAGTTTTTTTTTGTTATTTTTTTTTAAATCATGTAGCGAGCCCAGGGCTCGCTGCATGATAGCCGCTGCTCAGCGGCATCCCCCCGCCTGCTTCGATCAGGAAATCCCCTTCAAATCACGGGATTTCCTGGAGGGCTTCCCCCATCGCCATGGCGACGGGGCGGGATGACGTCACCGACGTCATGACGTCATTGGGAGTCCCGATCCACCCCTCGGCGCTGCCTGCCACTGATGGGCCAGGCAGCGCACGGGGTCTGGGGGGGCCCCACGCGCCGCAACGGATAGCGGCGATTGGGCGCGGGGAAGCGGCGATCAGTGTGCTGGCGCAGCTAGCAAAGTGCTAGCTGCGTCCAGCAAAAAAAAAAAGTAAGCAAATCGGCCGAGCAGGGCCGGAGAAAACCTCCTGCGCGGCTTACCCCAAACTACGTTCGGGGTTACCGCCAGGAAGGTTAACAGTGTAAGAATGGCTGCAGTTTACATTTTCCAGTGAAATTTGTATTTGTCTCCGTCCCCTTTTTGGTTATGGGAATAAAAAGTATCCTATACTTTATTCCAGGTAATGTACTATGTGTGTGCCAAATTTCATTCAAATCCGTTCAGCCGTTTTTGCGTGATCGAGTAACAAACATCCAAACATCCAAATATCCAAACATCCAAACATCCAAATATCCAAACATCCGAACTTTCCCATTTATTATAGTAGTAGGATTTTTTTTATTATAACTGTTGACCGACACCCTAGCTGCACTCTCTTAACACTAAGAAATAATACTCCACACTCCAGATCTTTATTTGGAGTGATACTTTATTGTCGGCTACAGCTAAACACACAACAGTAGAATAACTTTATAAAACACTAGCTGGACGCCCGGCGTTTCCCGGGTATGTATTTGGCTAGTGTTGGCCCCACCCCCTTTTCCTAACCCTAACAAACAATTACTTAATTACTTAATGAACAAGTTTGTGAGCTTTGCGGTCTTTGGTATCAATAATTTGCATTGAAATAAAATAAATCTGATTTGATGTGGCTCCACCCCTTTTCTGAATTTTAACCCAAATCACCCAATGGCCAAGTGTACCAGGTACAGGTGATTAACAGTGCAAGAGGCTTGTGCCATTAACAGTGCAAGAACGGCAGCAATTAAATATCAAAATCAATAGGTGAATTTTGATTGGCTTTTGTACGCTCCACCCACCTTTCTGAATATTAATCCCAGTCACCCAGTGACCAACTGTGCAAAGTTTGAGAACCCTACCATTAACAGTGTAAGAATGGCAGCAATTACATATTCCCCTTGAAAATCAATAGGTGAATTTTGATTTTCTTTTGTAGGCTCCACCCACTTTTCCAAATATTACCCCCCAGTCACCCAGTGACCAATTGTGCAAAGTTTTAGAACCCTACCATTAACAGTTTAAGAATGGCTGCAGTTTACATTTTCTCAGTGAAATGTGTATTTGTCTCCACCCACTGATGACCCGGTATTGGCCAATTATGTATTTGGCTGGTGTTGGCTGCGCCCACTTTTCCTAACTTTAACACACAATTACTCAATTACTCAATGACCAAGTTTGTGAGCTTTGCGTTTTTTGGCATCCATAACCTGCATTAAAATGAAACAAATAAGATTGTCTGTTTGTGGCTCCACCCCCTTTTATCAATTTAACCCCAGTCACCCAATGATCAACTGTACCAGGTTTGAGGCTTGTGCCATTAACAGTGCAAGAATGACAGCAATGAAATATTCCCCTGAAAAATCAATAGGTAATTTTTGATTGGCTTTTGCAGGCTCCACCCACTTTTCTGAATATTAATCCCAGTCATCCAGTAATTAACTGTGCAAAGTTTGGGAACCCTACAATTAAAAGTGTAAGAATGGCTGCAGTTTACATTTTCCCAGTAAAATTTGTATTTGTCTCCTCCCACTTATGACCCCGTGTTGCCCGCTTATGTATTTGGCTGGTGTTGGCTGTGCCCACTTTTCTAACCCTCATACACTATTAATCAATTACTCAATTGCCAAGTTTGTGAGCTTTGCGGTGTTTGGCATCAATAATTTGCATTGTAATGAAACAAATCTAATTTGCTGTTTGTGGCTCCACCCCCCTTTCTCAAATTGAACCCCAGTCACCCAATAATCAACTGTACCAGGTTTGAGGCGTGTGCCATTAACAGTGCAGGAATGGCAGCAATGTAAATATTCCCCTTTAAAATCAATAGGTGAATTATGATTCGCTTTTGTAGGCTCCTCCCACCTTTCTGAATATTAATCCCAGTCCCCCGGTGACCAACTGTCTGCAGTACTACAGTACTAACTACACAATAACACAGTAATCCCATTCCCTAATCCCTAACCTAACCTATACTGTAGCTAGCTACGGCTAATAGCTGGCCAGCAGGCAGCAGCTGGCCTGGTCTGTGCACAGCACACACAAAGTCCAACCGCACAACTGGGACATGGCAGTTTTCAGCCCAGAAACCTCCAAAAAATTACGCAGCAATTGTGTTTTGGGTTCAATATAGGTGGAATCAGCACAGCATCAGTGGCCTGTGGCACCCTGGCAGTGGGAGCAGCAAAGGCAGCAGAATCAGGGTAATGCAGCAGCAGCAGCAGGTGTAACGTCTGCCAGGAGCATGCCGGACGTGGCACTTGGCAGTGGCACATGAAATGTGGCATGTGGCACTTGGCACTTGGCATGTGGCACATGGCACGTGGCACATGGCACGTGGCACTTGGCACTTTGCACTTGGCCCTTTGCACTTGCCACTTGGGATGTGGAACTTGGCACGTGGCACTTGGCACTTGGTACGTGGCACTTGGCACTTAGCACTTGGTACGTGGCACTTGGCACTTTGCACTTTGCACTTGGCACTCGGCACTTGGCACGTGGCACTTTGCACTTGGCATTTGGCACGTGCCAAGTGCCACCTGCCAAGTGCCACCTGCCACGTGCCACGTGCAAAGTGCCATGTGCCAAGTGCCAAGTTCCACGTGCCAAGTTCCACGTGCCAAGTGCCAAGGGCCACGGGCCAAGTGCCAAGGGCCACGGGCCACGTGCCAAGTGCCACGTACCAAGTGCCAAGGGCCATGTGCTGAGTGACAGTCAGAGGAGAAGACACTAACTGGCACACTGGCACTGCTCAGCAGCACAGCCGTTCTGTAGTAAGCTAAGACAGTAGTACTACTACTCTAACAACTACTAGCACTGACTGCAGTACTACAGTACTAACTACACAATAGCACAGTAATCCTATTCCCTAATCCCTAACCTATACTGTAGCTAGCTACGGCTAATAGCTGGCCCGCAGACAGCAGCTGGCCTGGTCTGCGCACAGCACACACACAGACACGTAGCAGCTGCAGCAGCCCTGCAGCACACACTCTGACTGTCACACAATGAAATCAAGTTAATTAACAATACAACAATAGTGTAGTGATAGTGAAGGGTTTAATCACTGAACAGCTTTAGGTTTATCACTGTGTACAGCAATTTGTTAAACACAAACTGCGCCTACCACAATAAGCTACAATTGGATAAATCACAATGTCAATGTATAAAATAAATGAATGGTGTCAAAGTCTTTCAATTGAGTCTTCGCTATCACAGATCCTTAAGTATCAGTCAATGTTATTGTGACAGCGCTCCTCTTCAGATCTAAAATTTAAACACAGATGGAAAGCCGCACATAGTGCATTACTGCAATCTCAGGTATCAAAGTTCACACGCCACCCAAACGTGCATATGTGATATAGCTGTGCACCACTCGTGATGTACATTAACCCCTCCACACTAGCAGCTCACCAGATGGACACCACCTCACACTTCAGGTGGGTCTAGCGCTTAGCCTTAGAGCGGCCAACTCCAATCACAGTGTCCACACTGCCTTTGTTCACAACCGGATGACTCCGTTTTTAATTACAGTTCCACATGTAAAAGATATATAAAAACATACATAGCGTAATACAGTTTTGCTAAAAAGATATGGCCTGCGCAGTTTCAGCACACTCACGTAAGTGTGCAGATAAATGGCATCTCGGGCATCACAGCCCAACAGTATGTCTTCTTGCTGGCGGTACCGGCGTCCCGATGCTCCGCTCCACGTTGCAGCCTTCTACCTCAACCTGCGTGTCTCTCCCGCTGCCCAGTGACGTCAGCGCTCCTGGTCACGCCCTACGCGTTTCGTCCAATGGACTCATCAGGGGCTGATGTCACTAGGGCACCAACGTCTCTTCACGACTATCACCAAACAGGATAACAAATTGGTGACGAAAACGTATTTCAAATCTACAGACAAAAATGGGTATATCCCTAAAGATAGTTGTCACCACAATAGGTGGCTGAATAACATCCCTAAAGGACAGATAATGAGGATCAGGAGGAACTGCACTAATGTACATGATTTTAGAGAACAAAGTCAAATTCTGGTCCAGAGGTTTGTAGACAAAGGTTACAATTTAGGAGATCTATTAAAATTGGTGGAGGAAGTATCCAGACTTGATCAGTCTGATTTACAAAAAAAGAGACAACAGCTAGAAGTTAAAAATAGAGAGTTTGATCTGCTGTTTGACTATAGCCACCAATATAGAGATGTTGAGCCTATAATCACTAAACACTGGCGCATTTTGCAGCTGGATGGGACAATTGGTAAAGTACTCCCAAAGAAACCAGGATTCATATATAGAAAAGCACCCAATCTCAGATCAAGGTTGGTCCCCAGCTTCCAGGACCCCCCTAAAGTGAACACAACCAACCTTCTGGGACAAAAAGGTTTTTTTCCCTGTAGGGACTGTAGGGGGTGCAGAGAGGCGCAGCCCTGCAAAGGGGACAACTTAATTGCCAGAAACACTGGCTACCAACATCGAATAAAACAATGTATCACGTGTCGCACAAAAGGGGTGATCTATGTCCTAAGATGCCCCTGCGGTTTAGAGTATGTGGGGCGGACGACCCGATCACTACACAAAAGGATAGGGGAGCATGTGGCAAACATAATGAAAGGGTTGGCCACACATAGTGTTTCCAATCATTTCGCAATATATCACAAAAGAGATCCCACAGGACTTAGATTCATGGGGGTAGAATCACACGTCAAAAGGTGGAGAGGCTCGAGTGTAGTACGGGACATCTCCCAAGCGGAGAAGAGGTGGATATTCAATATGGGATCACTTTCTCTGGGGGGACTCAATGTAGAGTTTGATTTAAACTGCTTTATCACAAATGATGCATGATCATTGCTCACTGTCCTGTGGCTCCTTTACAGATTAGTGGTGGGGGTCACCAAATTAGTACACAACACACAAATAAGGGGAGTGGGTAGTGAGGCCAAATAGGGGCACAGGATAAAGATGGATGGAGATACACAGCATTTTCCCTCTGTAGGCTGGGGGGCCATGTAGGCACCCCAGCATGTAAACAGAGGTGGTGACAATCTCTGTATCGGAATGTTTGAATAACACTTGTGAGCATGCTGATGCAAAGGTTTGTCATGGTTTTGCAGCCCAAGAGTATCTAACCACATTCTGCAATAAAGACTATACTATGTATCGGGTCGGGATTAGAGACTAGTTATCCCAAAGGAGCTAAAATAAACTCCTATTAGCCATGTTGGCATTAAGGGTATTCCTAACTGTACCCTGGAATAGCAATTAAAATTATGGGCCCAGATTGAAGTAGAGAGGAGCTGCCCCAATAAATAAATGCCCACTGAGTCCTAAGAAAAAGCTCTTTTTTAACCCCCCTTTTTTATTCTTTATTTTTCATTTTTATTCTTCCTTTTATATATATATATTTTAATAGTAAAAGCTTAGGCCTGTTTAAATTCAGTCAACTTAGTTCAGTAAAACACAGAATCTTAGAAGACAGTTAGTGTTCTAGCCACAAGATGGCACTAAAGTAAATCAGAGAATATTGAGTCATCAGAAAGAGCCAGGATGACTGCGCTCCAGGCGGCAACTGATGACGCAGGAGCTTAGCAATGCGGAAGTTAGGGAGCGTTAAGATGATTGCGTTCCAGGCGACAACTAATTGCGTACTAACGAGAGCGGAAGCTTTGATGCCCGCATTAGGAGGAGCCCATTGTATAAGAGACGTCGGCGCCCTAGTGACATCAGCCCCTGATGAGTCCATTGGACGAAACGCGTAGGGCGTGACCAGGAGCGCTGACGTCACTGGGCAGCGGGAGAGACGCGCAGGTTGAGGTAGAAGGCTGCTACGTGGAGCGGAGCATCGGGACGCCGGTACCGCCAGCAGTGGAGACATACTGTTGGGCTATGATGCCCGAGATGCCATTTATCTTCACACTTACGTGAGTGCGCTGAAGCTGCGCAGGCCATATCGTTTTAGCAAAACTGTATTACGCTATGTATGTTTTTATATATCTTTTACATGTGGAACTGTAATTAAAAACTGAGTCATCCAGTTGTGAACAAAGGCAGTGTGGACACTGTGATTGGAGTTGGCCGCTCTAAGGCTAAGCGCTAGACCCACCTGGAGTGTGAGGTGGTGTCCATCTGGTGAGCTGCTAGTGTGGAGGGGTTAATGTACATCACGAGTGGTGCACAGCTATATCACATATGCACGTTTGGGTGGCGTGTGAACTTTGATACCTAAGATTGCAGTAATGCACTATGTGCGGCTTTCCATCTGTGTTTAAATTTTAGATCTGAAGAGGAGCGCTGTCACAATAACATTGACTGTGTACAGCAATTGCTAGGCCAGCAGCACTGGAGCATGTCTCTCAGTGAGCATTCACGAGCAAGGACAATATTTCTCATCGTGGTGGCCCTCCTTATTATACAGGGGGGCCTTGCCAGGATTCCTTTCTGTGATTGGGTGCCAGGGTTTAGGCTGGGAGCCCTCTGATTGGCTCAATGAGGTCAGGTGGGGCTGGCCAGGGTTCCCCTCTGTGATTGGTTGCTAGGGCTTCGGCTGGGAGCCCTCTGATTGGCTCAATGATGTCATCTCCTTAGTTACAGTATTCAGATCCAGATATCCGCCGGATATCTGTGGATATCCGGGTATGACACCAAATATCCGCAGATAGCTATTAGAGATGTAGCGAACAGTTCGCTGGCGAACGGTTCCAGGCGAACTTAGGGGGTTTGCGTTCGCCTGCACCAGGCGAACTTTTGCGGAAGTTCGATTCGCCCCATAATGCACTTATGAGGGTCAACTTTGACCCTCTGCATCACAGTCAGCAGGCACATTGTAGCAAATCAGGCTACACTAAGCACTGGAGCCCCACCCCCCCCTTATATAAGGCAGGGTCCAGCGGCCATTACACTCACTCGTGTGCCTGCTAGAGAGAGGAAAGGGACAGCTGCTGCAGACTTGTTCTTCTAGGGACAGATTAGTTAGGTTCTTGGCTGCTTAGCTTGCTCCTGGCTGATTGTTATTGCTTTTATAGCACCCCTCAATAGCTCTTTTCAGAGCTCCTCCTGTACTTTTTTTTTCTGTGTGTCAAACTGACACTTTTGCTGCATGCAAAGCCTTGCTAATTGATAGTGTGTGTGCCACTGCCAGCAGCCCAGCACATTCAGTGACTACCTGTGTGTGTGACAGGGAGCTGCACATTGTACTACCCAGTACTGCATATACCCCAGTACCTGTTGTGTTTACTTAACCCACCTCATCACTGCATAAACCTAGCTTTGTGTTGAGTGAACCCACCTGGCCACCTCACTGCATCTAACTACCTGTTGTGTTGAGTGAGAACCCACCTCACTGCATCTTAAGTACCTTTACTGTTCAGTGAACCCAGCTCACTGCATCTAACTACCTGTTGTGTTGAGTGAGAACCCACCTCACTGCATCTTAAGTACCTTTACTGTTCAGTGAACCCAGCTCACTGCATCTAACTACCCAGTACCTGTTGTGTTTACTTAACCCACCTCATCACTGCATATACCTAGCGTTGTGTTGAGTAAACCCAGCTCACTGCATCTAACTACCTGTTGTGTTGAGTGAGAACCCACCTGGCCACCTCACTGCATCTAACTACCTGTTGTGTTGAGTGAGAACCCACCTCACTGCATCTTAAGTACCTGTTGTGTTCAGTGAACCCAACTCACTGCATCTAACTACCTGTTGTGTTGAGTGAGAACCCACCTCACTGCATCTTAAGTACCTTTACTGTTCAGTGAACCCAGCTCACTGCATCTAACTACCTGTTGTGTTGAGTGAGAACCCACCTCAGTGCATCTTAAGTACCTTTACTGTTCAGTGAACCCAGCTCACTGCATCTAACTACCTGTTGTGTTGAGTGAGAACCCAGCTCACTGCATCTTAAGTACCTTTACTGTTCAGTGAACCCAGCTCACTGCATCTAACTACCCAGTACCTGTTGTGTTTACTTAACCCACCTCATCACTGCATATACCTAGCGTTGTGTTGAGTGAACCCAGCTCACTGCATCTAACTACCTATTGTGTTGAGTGAGAACCCACCTGGCCACCTCACTGCATCTAACTACCTGTTGTGTTGAGCGAGAACCCACCTCACTGCATCTTAAGTACCTTTACTGTTCAGTGAACCCAGCTCACTGCATCTTACTATCTGTTGTGTTCAGTGAACCCAGCTCACTGCATCTAACTACCTGTTGTGTTGAGTGAGAACCCACCTCACTGCATCTCATAAAATCAGAGGCTCGGGTCATCTCTAAGCACCGTCGATACCAAGCAGTGCTGAAACTTGAATCCATGGACGAGAACAGGAAAACTGGATCAGTAATCCTTGCAGCCTTACAGGATCAGATTCGGCAGTGGCTGTCCCCCCAAAAACTGGAGACAGGTGTAGTGGTGTCTGATAATGGTGCCAACATGCTGGCCGCCATTTCTGAAGGTGGCTACACTCACTTACCTTGCTTGGCCCACGTCTTCAACCTTGTAGTCCAGAAGTTTTTTTTTTGTTATACTTGTTTTTATTTTGACAGAAAAGAGTTATGATTTCTCACAAGTCTTAAAACAGTGATGTCAAGTAAAACAGTTAAACAGATAGATAATATACCGTAGCGTATAAAGTATCAAGGATGGAATGTAGTTCTAGTTAGAACAGTAATCGGTAGCTATGTGGGCAATCCCCTTATAGCTTAAAGTTCAGGATGAATCCATTGTTAGCAGGATAGTATCGGAAAAGTCTAAATCAAAGATCTGGGAACCTTGAGAGGCAAGTGTCCACACATCTCCAGTGATGTGTTCGGGGGATACCTGTTGGGAGAGAGGGAGAGGGGGAACCCCTCATAGACCGGAGAGGAATGTGGAGAGGAAGGAGTGGCTGACATATATATGGGGAATACAAAGGAAAGATGGGAAGGTAGGTTAGACGAGAGCAAGAAAGAGAAAATAAAGGAAACTCCTATGAAGGAGAGTGTAGGTATGGGACCACATCGATACTACTCAGGATCTTGTTGAGTGTTAAGGGGGTTAGATGGCTCGGAGGCAGTACCAAGGGCCTGGAGTGGTTTGAAACCAGGGAAAGAGATGGTGGAATTAAACGTAAGGGGTACAGTTGTGTTGAGGGAGTAGGGGGGTGGAGAAAGGGTAAAATGTATCCTATTCAGGGGGGGGTGATATGTAGGCGAGGCGTAAGGCCAAGCGTCCCATATTTTGTGATAGTTTAACTCGGTATCTCTGAGGGAAGCTGTGAGTTGTTCCATATTTTTAGTCCAATCTGTTTTGTGTATAACCTCCGAGATATCTGGAGGGGCTAGTTTTTTCCAGTTTGAGGCTATGGCTAGTCTGGCAGCAGTTAAGATGTGGGTGATGAGGCGATTGGTATATTTATTAGTTTTTTTCAGAGGTCTGCCCAGGATCATAAAGAGGGGATCCAGAGGGACTGTGAGATCTGTTGTCGATTGGATAAGGTCTTGTACTTTGGACCAAAAAGGAGCTATTAAGGGTCAAGACCAAAAAATGTGGTCTATAGTCCCTTTGTTGTTACAACCTCTCCAACATAGGTCTGATGAGCCCGGATAGATCTTTGCCAATTTATCAGGTGTGAGGTACCAGTGAAAAATAATCTTATATATATTTTCTCGGATTTGGATACATTGTGAAGAGTTCTTAGCATTGTCCCATATCTCTGACCAGTCATCCATTGTAATAGGGGATGATATTATATTTGCCCATTTGTGCATATAGGGGTGGTCTGGGGACCATGTGCCAGATCTTGTAAGTAAAATGGTATAGATTTGGGATATCAAGCCCTTTTGGTATCCAGCTTGGCTACAGATCCTCTCAAATGCGGATTTTGTAGGAGTTGAATTTTTTAGGAGAGAATGTAAAAAATGAGAGGTTTGGTTGTACTGCATGATCGTTTGAGGCGTGAAGGGAATTTTTTGTAGTCCAGAAGTTTTTATGGACTTTTGATGGGTTGAAGGACACTGTGGCCTCAGCATGAAAGGTGTCAGCCCACATCCGTTGCTCCGAAACCGCCACCTCAACCTTGAAACTGCTCCAGTTCCGCCATAGCCTGCCACAGCACAGGCTTATTTCTGATTGTCCGGCGTGGTGGAACTCCCCCCTCCACATACTGGAGGAGTTGTGGGAGCAGCGAATAGCGGTCAGGCTATACCCGTCTCAGACATCTTCCTCCAGAACAGGGCCACTGGGCTACATTACTGGGGACCAGTGGCAGCTGATTGGACGGGTGTGTAAAGTCTTGGAACCGTTTGAGCAGGCAACAAAAGTGGTCAGTGAGGATCACTGCAGCATATCAGAAGTGCTCCCTCTTGTCTTCATGTTGGACAAGGCTCTTGACAAACTGTTCGGACAGGGGGAGGAAGCCCTACTGAACAGTGGTCAGTCAAGTGGGGGAGTGAGTGAGCATGCTCAAGTCCTGGATGAGAAGGCAGAGCTTGTGGAAGTGGAAGAGCCCATTGTCCGGGGGTGAGAACATTCTGAGGTGGAGCTGGAGCTTGACGACAGTTCTGACAGCCAGCAAGAGGTAATTAATGGCAGACATCTCTTCCCTATGGCTGCGCATATGCTCCAGTGCCTCCGTAATGACCCCCAGATTAAAACTTTAAAAACAAGGCTCGACATGTGGGTGGCCACCATCTTAGATCCCCGGTGCAAGGGGAAAATGCGGCAGTTCATACCCCCCTCCCAAGAAGACACCAGGATGAGACACATCTGGGATGCCCTTCTTCGTTGGGTAGAAGATGCCCAAGCTACCAAGCCTCATAATACTCAGCAAAGATCTGGTGGTCCCACTCCCAGCAGCAGCACCAATAGCCAATCTGTGAACCTGCTAAGTATGTTGAAGGAATTTTACTAGCCAATACCAAATTCTTCTAATACCCCTTGTAGCAGCAGCACCACCAGAGGGCAAAGTAGTCACTGCCAGCGGCTGGCCCGTATGGTGAATGATTACTTGGGGTCGGTCAGTGCTCCAGACAATATGGAGAGTAATGATGACCCCATGGAGTATTGGACAAAACAACTGAATACCTGGCCTGAATTCGCTCAGTATGCACTGGAGGTTCTTGCATGCCCCACCGCCAGTGTTCTTTCTGAGCGAGTATTTAGTGCTGCAGGTGGGGTGGTCACCGACCACCGGACCCATCTGTCCACAGACAATGTGGACATACTATCGTTCATAAAAATGAACGAGTTATGGATCAGTGATAATTACAAGGCCCCTCTCACTAAATTATAATGTTGCTGTTTTTCAAGCCTCAAATGGTCTCCCTCTTAAACTCTGCTGCCTATTACTATCATCGCATATTTTTGCATTTTAAGATCATAAAAATTCAGCTTTTGCAGCTGCCTGATGTTATATTCTATCTTAACCCTATGCTTTTGGCCAACAACTACTCCTGCTGCTCCAAACAAAAATTATAATGACTGCCGTGAAACCACCTCTAGGTCCCATGGCCTACAATTTCTCCTGCTACTCCCCCAAAAAATTTTAATGACTGCTGTGAAACCACCTTTAGGTCCCATGGCTTATGACAACTGCTGCTCCCCAAAAAATTGCAATGACTGCTGTGAAACCACCTCTAGGTCCCATGGCCTACAACTTCTCCTGCTGCTCCAAAAAAAATTGTAATGACTGCTGTGAAACTACCTCTAGGTCCCATGGCCTACGACAACTCCTGCTGCTCCCCCAAAAATTGTAATGACTGCTGTGGAACCACGTCTAGGTCCCATGGCCTACGCCAACTCCTGCTGCTCCCAAAAAAATTATAATGACTGCCGTGGAACCACCTCTAGGTCCCATGGCCTATGAATTATCCTGCTCCTACCAAAAAAAAAAATAATGATCGCCGTGGAAAAACCTCTAGGTCCCATCATGGCCTATGATGTTTCAAAAACAAGGTTTTAAAGGAGATTACTGAAACTGTACCGCCGGAATGCGGAATTCCGCAGAATACCACCAGAATGTAGTGGTAGCGGAATTTCGTTATGACGGTATGCGGGATTACCGCAATATCGGAAATCAGCCTTTTCCGATCATTTCTAATTAGGAGGAAAAAAATGAAAGGGAAAGGAACACCCCATTGAGTGCCGTTAGACATTTTAAAGGCGTTGGAAATAAAGCCTGCTGCATTGAATCTGTCAGAGGGCAAGGTGTAAATTGCCATAATTGCTGTAACTATTGGGGTGTCAAAATCACATTTTTGAAGTGTGGCTCTCAAAAATTGCCAATGAATTCTGTTGAATGCCTTCTCTGCATCTAGAGTCAGCATCACAGAAGGCACCCGGCAAAGTTTGACACGTCTAAGTAAATTTTGCATGTGCCTCACACTGTCTGAGGCCTGCCTTCCTCTGGTAAAGTCTAATTGTAGAACAGTGGACTGGGGTTGCAATGCATCAAGCAGAAGTTTAGCGTATAATTTAGTGTCAGAGTATAAGAGAGATATTGGCCTGAAATTGGTAGGACTGGTTTGGTTTTTCACAGACAAGAACAAAATAGGCATGGGTTCCTGATATGTTAACCAGATAAATATACAATTTATTAAATAATTACAATTGCACAAACTGTTGCTTTATTGCATGCAAAAATCAGCAATTAAAAAGAAAAGAAAAAAAAAAACCTGTAAAAACTTGCAGATTGATCTACGTGTCACAAAAGATGCTTTGACTTAGCAGTATGTAGTAGTAGCAGTATGCCTATCTATACTACTAAACCGGCATCAAACATTCACTCACGCTGTCATACCAATATGGCGCCCATACATACCCAGAGTGGCCACAACTGTGCTTAGGAAGGTATACCCAATGGATGGCTCCCCATAGGGGGCATAGAGTCCACCTGCACTGCACCAATATTCACGGGATCATACTAAATATTAGTAGAGATTACCGAACGGTTCGCACGCGAACGGTTTCAGGCGAACTTTGTGTGGTTCACCTTTGCAAGCGAAGGCGAACTTTCCCAGAAGTTTGGTCCACCCCTGCAGTGTTCCATTAGGGTCAACTTTGACCCTCTTCATCACAGTCAGCAGGCACATTGTAGCCTCCTGGAGCCACTCCCCCCTGTATATAAGTCAGGGAGCGCCAGCCATTATACTCACTCGTGTGCCTGCTATAGTGAGAGTAGGGCGAGCTGCTGCAGACTGTTTCTCCTAGGGAAAGATTAGTTAGGCTCTTGGCTTTTTAGCTTTCTCCTGGCTGATTGTTATTGCTATAATAGCACCCCACAACAGCTCTTTTGAGAGCTAATGTTCTCCTGATGTGTTTTTTTTTGTGTTGCCCACTGACACTGCATTATACAGTTCTATCTGTTGCAGCTGGACCTTGGTAATCGCTATTAATGTGCCAGCCAGGCCCTGCCTACCTACCTATACTGGGACACCTAACTATGCCTACCTGCCTATACTGGGACTCCTACCTATGCCTAGCTAACTACTGGGACAACAACCTATGCCTATTGACCTATACTGGGACATCTACCTATGCCTACCTACCTATACTGGGACACCTACCTATGCCTACCAACCTATACTGTGACACCTACCTATGCCTACCTAACTACTGGGGAACCTACTTACATATACGGCGACACCTACCTACCTATACTAGGGCACCTACCTATGCCTACCTACCTATATTGGAACTCCTACCTATGCCTAGCTAACTACTGGGACACCTACCTATGCCTATCTACCTATACTGGGACACCTACCTATGCCTACCTACCTATACTGGGGCACCTACCTATGCCTACCTACATACAAGAAGATAATAAGGTTGTTGCTTAATTGTGGACAGACCAAATTTGATCAGCTGAACAGTCACTGATCTACCACAGCCCGGCGACCATATGGGCTTGAACACCACCACGGCCTGCACTCTTGCCATGGTGCGCACCAGTCCAGCACAGCCGTCACTACACAAACAAACAGCTGTTTGCGGTGCGTTACACAGTGAGTTTGGTGTGTCAGTGTGAAGCAGTACACTAATTATATTACCTGATTGATGTATACATATGTAAGATGTTTTAAAGCACTTTAGGCCTCCAATTTAGCATGCAATGTGATTTCTGCCCTTAAAACGCTGCTTTGCGTCAAATTCAGATTTTTCCTCGGGACTTTTGGCATGTATCCCACTCCAACATGCCCCCCTCCAGGTGTTAGACCCCTTGAAACATCTTTTCCATCACTTTTCTGGCCAGCATAAGTGTTTCTAGTTTTCATAGTTCGCCTCCCCATTGAAGTCTATTGCGGTTTGCGAAAGTTTGCGCGAACCGAACCTTTCGCGAAGTTCACGAACCAAAAATTGGAGGTTCGGCCAATCTCTGAATATTAGTGATAAAAATCAGTACTTGCAAACAGAGGGAAGGAAATCCTGTACTCAGTTAGTCAGCCGTTTTACCACCTCTGTTGTACTGGCTCTTCCGGTGGGTACCCACTTAAACATCAGTGGTCCATAGTTGACTCCTTGCTCCCAAGTCAGAGGGCCATATCAATCAGGCTTCCAACATTCCATGGGGCACTAGAGTACCAGCAGCGGCATCTCTCAGGGGGTGCGCATTCAGGACGCCAAAGGCAGTTCCGTCCAGTGGTGCTCGGATACCCCTTTTTATAATTCGAGTTTGGTCGATTCCAATAGTAAAATATTCGAATTCGGTTGAATATTCGAGTCGATTATTTTTTACTATTCGATTCGACCTCGGAATTCGAGCTCACTATTCGAGTCGGTATTCGAGCTCATTATTCGAGCTGACTATTCGAATTGGCCTTAAATAGCTTCCAAAACTTGTTTTGAGGGTGAATGATGCAAGAAACATCTTTTTTTTCCAAGTAACAACAGCAAGTGATTATGTGGGGATGTTCCTTTAAAAAAAAAAAAAGGTGGAAAGAGAAGTTGTGTCCAAAATTTTGTTCAGTACTGTATATACTTCTTCTTCTTCTTCTTCTTCTTCTTCTTCTTCTTCTTCTTCTTCTTCTTCTTCTTCTTCTTCTTCTTCTTCTTCTTTATCTTCTATATCTTCTTCTTCTATATCTTCTTCTATATCTTCTTCTTCTATATCTTCTGCTTCTTCTTCTTCTATATCGTCTTCTTCTTCTTCATCTTCTTCTTCATCATCTTTTCTTCTTCATCTTCTTTTTCTTCTTCATCTTCTTCTTCTTCATCTTCTTCTTCATCTTCTTCATCTTCATCTTCTTCATCTTCTTCATCTTCTTCATCTTCTTCTTCTTCATCTTCTTCTTCTTCATCTTCTTCTTCATCTTCTTCATCTTCATCTTCTTCATCTTCATCTTCTTCTTCATCTTCTTCTTCTTCATCTTCTTCTTCTTCATCTTCTTCTTCTATATCTTCTTTTTCTATATCTTCTCTTTCTATATCTTCTTCTTCGTATTATTTTTCTATTTCGTCTTCTTCTTTTTCTATATCTTCTTCTTCTTCTTCTTCTCCTTCTTCTTCTTCTCCTTCTTCTTCTTTTTCTATATCTTCTTCTTCTTCTATATCGTCTTCTTCTTCTTCACTTATTTCTCTTTTATATTTTTTTTTTAAAGAAATGCAGCTATTTTTTATAATAAATAGCTGGTGGCGCACGCATGTTGAAAGCGCCATTGTATGTGCTCCCTGGCAGTGGAAACACACAGACAGCAGGAGGTAAATTCAGCAGCAGCAGCAGGAGGAGGAGAATGATTGTGTGGCAGCAGGCAGTCAATGAGGCAGGCAGCGAGACATAATAGGCTGTGGTACCTAGCGGTGGTACCAGGCCATAAATACACAGCATGAGGTTCCAGACAGCGGCCGTGCAGCCCACATCGTGTCCAATACACAACTGGGACGACACAGTTTTCAACCCGGGCACCTCAGAAAAATTAAACCTTTTTTTTATATGGTTTTTTTTGTTTTGTTTTTACAACAAATTACACAGATATAGCTATTGTTTGACGTAATAGCTGGTGGCAGAGTGGCAGCAGAAGGTAAATCTGTGTACCCTGGCAGTGGGAAACACAGACAGACAGCAGCAGCAGCAGGAGGAATGGAGGAGTAATGTGAACAGCTATTGTTTGACGTAATAGCTGGTGGCAGAGTGGCAGCAGAAGGTAATTCTGTGTACCCTGGCAGTGGGAAACACAGACAGACAGCAGCAGGAGGAATGGAGGAGTAGTGTGAGTGTGGCAGCAGGCAGGCAGCGTGACATAATAGCCCTGGTACCTAGCAGTGATACCAGGGCGTAAATAAACCCAACAGGAGGTCCCAGACAGCGGTCGTGCAGCCCACATCGTGTCCAATACACAACTGGGACAACACAGTTTTCAACCCGGGCACCTCAGAAAAATTAAACTTTTTTTAAATGTTTTTTTTGTTTTGTTTTTATAACAAATTACACAGATATATAGCTATTGTTTGACGTAATAGCTGGTGGCAGAGTGGCAGCAGAAGGTAAAATCTGTGTACCCTGGCAGTGGGAAACACAGACAGACAGCAGCAGCAGCAGGAGGAATGGAGGAGTAGTGTGAGTGTGGCAGCAGGTAGGTAGGCAGCGTGACATAATAGCCCTGGTACCTAGGGTTGATACCAGGGCTGTAAATAAACACAACAGGAGGTCCCAGACAGCGGTCGTGCAGCCCACATCGTGTCCAATACACAACTGGGACAACACAGTTTTCAACCCGGGAACCTCAGAAAAATTAAACCTTTTTTTTTTTTTATGGTTTTTTTGTTTTGTTTTTACAACAAATTACACAGATATAGCTATTGTTTGACGTAATAGCTGGTGGCAGAGTGGCAGCAGAAGGTAAATCTGTGTACCCTGGCAGTGGGAAACACAGACAGACAGCAGCAGCAGCAGGAGGAATGGAGGAGTAGTGTGAACAGCTATTGTTTGACGTAATAGCTGGTGGCAGAGTGGCAGCAGAAGGTAATTCTGTGTACCCTGGCAGTGGGAAACACAGACAGACAGCAGCAGGAGGAATGGAGGAGTAGTGTGAGTGTGGCAGCAGGCAGGCAGCGTGACATAATAGCCCTGGTACCTAGCGGTGATACCAGGGCGTAAATAAACACACCAGGAGGTCCCAGACAGCGGTCGTGCAGCCCACATCGTGTCCAATACACAACTGGGACAACACAGTTTTCAACCCGGGCACCTCAGAAAAATTAAACCTTTTTTTTTTTTTTTAAGGTAAATACAGGCAGCAGGGGCAGCTATTGTTTAACGTAATAGCTGGTGGCAGAGCGGCAGCAGAAGGTAAATCTGTGTACCCTGGCAGTGGGAAACACAGACAGACAGAAAGCAGAAGGGCAGTACACAGCAGCCCACTGTAGATGTAAAATGTGTGGCTGCAGGCGACGTAATAGTCAAAGTGAACCAGGCTGGCTTAGTGAGCAGGAGCCAGGA
Organism: Hyperolius riggenbachi; assembly: GCF_040937935.1. Taxonomy (NCBI): domain Eukaryota; kingdom Metazoa; phylum Chordata; class Amphibia; order Anura; family Hyperoliidae; genus Hyperolius; species Hyperolius riggenbachi. The sequence goes on along the minus strand of NC_090646.1, from coordinate 40,862,810 downwards.
GGTGGTAAAGGGTGGTAAGGCACATTAACGATGGTTCTTCCGGCAGCCAGTTCATGTCCCCCTCTCGCCGACAACAGGGGCCAGGAACTCGCCTTCCACCCACGCCTGGTTCATCTTGAGAAACGTCAGTCTGTCCACAGACTTGTGAGACAGACGTGAGCGTTTCTCGGTGACCACGCCACCAGCTGCACTGAAGCAGCGCTCGGACAGCACGCTGGAAGGGGGACAGGACAGCACTTCCAGGGCGTACTGCGCCCGCTCGCTCCAGATCTCCAGGCGCTTGACCCAATACTCCATGGGATCAACAGGGGCATCGCTGTCAAGCCCGCTGTAGGACCCCATGTAGTCAGCCACCATACGGGTCAGGCGCTGGCTGTGACCGGAGGAGGATGCTGCTGCATGCACCTCCTCTCTAGTCACTGCTGCCGGAGCCTCTACAGTCCTGTAGAGCTCGTTGCTGAGAGACAGCAGGTCTGTGGGGCGCTTGCTGCTGGATGCAGGCACCTGCTGCTGCCTCTGTGCTGGCTGCTGGACAGTGGGGGTGGAAGGCTGGGGGAAGGCTTCCTCCAAGCACTCAACAAGGGCCTGCTGCAAGCTCCTTATTTGTTGCGCTGGGTCTCCTCCTGCAGGCGGCAGGAACTGGCTCAACTTCCCCTTGAGGCGCGGGTCCAACATCATGCTGATCCAGATGTCCTCCCTCTGCTTCATCTGGATCACCCTGGGGTCCCTGCGCAGGCACGTCAGCATGTGCGCTGCCATTGGGAAGAGGTGGGCCACGTGTGCTGGCACATCGGCGGCAGTGCTGTCCTCATCCTCCTCCTCTGCCGCCTCATCCTCTCTCCACCCCCGCACCAACTCAGCTGCGCTGTGCTGATCCCCCTCATCAGCAGCAAGGTCAGGGACCTCCACCAAGTCCTCCTCCTCCTCCCCCTCAGAGGTGGACTGTGCAGCTGCATGCCGCTCCTGCTGGTCCAAGGCTGCCGCTCCCTGTTCCAGCAAAGCATCGAGGGCCCTGTTCAGCAGACAAACCAGGGGCACCCACTCGCAGACCATAGCATGGTCCCTGCTCACCATGTTAGTGGCCTGCAGAAAGGGAGCCAGCACTAAGCACACCTGCTGCATGTGCCTCCAGTCATCATCGGGGACGATGGACGGGATGTTGCTGGTCTTGTCCCTTCTCTGAGCGGCGGCAACAGTGGCCAGGGCAAGGTACTGGTTGACAGCGTGCTTCTGATCAACCAGACGTTCCAATATCGCCAGGGTGGAGTTCCAGCGAGTTGGAACGTCAAGGATCAGCCGATGGCGTGGCAGCTCCAGTTCCTTTTGCACGTCTTCCAGGCTCGCACAGGCTGCAGCCGAGCGCCGGAAGTGATGCACAACGTTCCTTGCCGTTTCCAGCAGTTTGCCCATCCCCTGGTAGGTGCGCAAGAACTTCTGCACCACCAGGTTCAGCACGTGGGCAAGACAGGGGATGTGGGTCAGGTTTCCCCTGTCAATTGCGGAAACCAGATTGGCCCCATTGTCGGCCACCACCTCTTCGACTCTGAGGCCTCTGGGGGTCAGCCAAATCCTCTCCTGCTCCTGGAGTTTGGCCAACATATGGGTTGCCGTCAGTTTGGTCTTCCCAAGGCTGACCAACTGCAGCAGCGCTTGGCAGTGGCGGGCCTTCACGCTGCTGCTGAGGCGGGGGGTTTGGCCAGGTGTGCCGGAGGATGGCAGAGGATCGGAGGAACCTTCCCCTGACCCTGCGGGGTTGCACCACCCACTGTGTTGCTGCTGCTGCTGTGCCCGCTGCTGCTCTCCCATCCTCACCCCCTTCCACCAAGCTGACCCAGTGGACAGTGAAGGACAGGTAGCGGCCTGTCCCGAAGCGGCTGCTCCAGGAGTCCATGGTGATGTGGACCCTTTCACCAACCGCGTGCTCCAGCCCTCGCTCCACATTGGCCATCACAAAGCGGTGCAGTGCAGGAATGGCCTTGCGGGCGAAGAAGTGTCTGCTGGGGAGCTGCCAGTCTGGGGCTGCACAAGCAAGCAGCGCACGCATGTCGCTCCCCTCCTGCACGATCGTGTACGGCAGGAGTTGGGAGCACATGGCCCGTGCCAGCAAGCCGTTGAGCTGCCACACGCGATGGCTGCTGGGAGGCAGAGCCCTAACCACCCCCTGGAAGGACTCGCTCAAAAGGCTCTGGAGTGGCCTTTTGCTGGCACGGGAATCAGCGGACACAGCAGAGGAGGCCACTGAGGACTGGCTGCCAGAACAGGCCTCAGTGTCGGTGGCAGGAGTTGCAGAGGGGGGAGGAGCAGTGCGTTTCCGCACTCCTGCTGGTGCTGCTGGAGGAGCAGGAGGGCGGGTGGCTGCTGTTGCTGCTGCTGAAGGCTGTGCAGTGATGGGTGTGGTGCCACTGCCAGCACCAGATGCCTTCAGCCTCTGGAACTCCTCATGCTGGTGGAAATGTTTCGCAGCAAGGTGGTTGATGAGCGAGCTGGTGCTGAACTTTAAGGGGTCTGCACCTCTGCTCAACTTCCGCTGACAGTGGTTGCAAGTGGCGTACTTGCTGTAAACTGTGGGCATGGTGAAAAATTGCCAGATTGGTGACAAGAAAACCTCCCTACGGCCTGGAGCCGCTGCTGCCTGTCTCCCTGTGGTGGTTGGGGGGGGGGGGGGTTGCTTGGGTGCAGCTGGTGGTGGTACTGGCAGATGCTGCTGCTGCTGCTGCTGAGCCTGAGACACCAGCAGGCTGTGGGACCTGCCTACTGCTGCCAATGCTTGCAATGATGCGCCTCCTAGCAAGGCCCACAAGCGCATCCTCCTCCTCCTCCTCAGAGCTGCTGATGATGACATCCCCAGGTGCTGGTGGTGGCACCCAGTCTTTGTCCGTCACCCTGTCATCATCATCATCATCCTCCCCCTCCTGAAACATGTCCTGCTGGGATGATGACCCCCCAAACTCCTCTCCTGATGCATGGATGGGCTGCTTGACTGTCGCCACAGTCTTGCTGTCCAATCCCTCCTCCCCCAAAGTGCCCATCAGCATCTCCTCCTCAAAATCGCCAACAACAGCAGACAATACCCTGATGGTGCCTGGGGTAAAAAGACTGCTGAGTGACAGGTCGGCGACTGACGGTGAACTGGCCTCCTCCCCAGGCCCTGCTGGGCGGCTGCTGCGAACAGGGGTGGTGGTGGTGGTGGTGAGGGTGGAGGCCTCGGATGCAGAGCTGATGGCGGGCTGCTCATCCTCCGTCATCAGTTGCACCACAGTGTCTGCATCCTTTTCCTCAATGGGACGTTTCCGACCCGGCTGGAGGAAAATAGGAGCAGGTGCTACACGCTGCTGCTGCTGTGTCTCTGCAGCGTGAGTTGCAGATGCTCCTGCTGGGCGGCGCCCAAGGTGTCCACGGCCAGTGGCTATAGGAGGAATGTTAGCCACTGACGCAGCTGCTGTTGCTGCGGAACTGTGCATGGTGACGCGGCCGCGGCTTGCCACAATGCTGCTCCCTCTCCTCCTGATTCCCTTGCTGCCCTTCCCCTTGCCCAAACCGCTCTGGCTGCCACTTCCAGACATCTTAGATGTTTTGGGCGTAAACACAAAAGTTTTTTAAAAGGGCGGGTGAAAAAGTGGGGTACTTTAATGGAGTGGGTTGGTGGGTGAGGTGACACTAATCACTAAGTGATTAGATCGCTAAGTGATTAGTACAGTACAAATACAAAATACAATAATCGGTATTGGTAATCAGTAAGTGTGAACAGTGAACACAGTGAGTGTTTCCAATAGTACACTAACTAGAAATTACAATAATCAGTAGTAGTAATCAGAAGGAAATAGAGTGTGCGTACACTACAGACAGTGAGTGCACGCACACACACACGCAGGAGCTAGCCTATGAACAGTGACCGAGTGTCCCTACTAGTACAGTAAGTAGTAACAGTCAGTAAGTACAACTAGAAATTACAATAATCAGTAGTAGTAATCAGTTTATCAGTAACCCCTAGCGCAGCACAGTCCTTCTTGCTTCCTAATATTCCTTGTTGTTATACACAGCAAGCAAGATCACCACCACCACACCCGATTGGAATACGACTCACCCTCTTGAAAGACCAACAGTATGGTCTAATGGCACCTTGGGGTTATTCCCTGGTCACCCCCGACCAATCGATTTAGATTGCTTCCTGTAGATACTGGGACCTCCGTAGCAGGCTCAATAATTTTCCAATATTCCCACTCTGCGTTATTCCTCTTCATATATTCTTATATACAACCTCCAATAAAGAGGCACAACATAGCGTAATACTGCTAGTAAAATTTTAATACTAAAAATTATTGCACTTACACTTTTAAAAGAATGACAGCACATGAGTTTTTAGACGGGCTCTCCCCCGTATATGTGGGCCACCGAGGGCTTTCCGAGGCTGGTATCAGCTGCCGCGCGCACAGCCGTCCACTCCTCACCGCACGCTCAGGTCCTCGCGCTCTGCCACTTCCGGGTACCGCCCTACCGGTTTCGTCAATTGACTCATCAGGAGCTGGCACCCGGAGTGGCTGTGAGCGCTTAAGATCCGTTCAATCCCTCCCCTCCGCATCCGCCCATCCCACTCTGACTACACCCAAGCTCCATTGGAGCCAATCATATTGCCACGCGTCATCCACTCCGCTGGCCCAATCCGAGCGGGCATAGCTTGTACAGATCAAGACTGCAATGTGTCCGCTTACAAAGCGACACCTGCCGCCCTCAAATCGCCATACAAGCGGCCCAAAACCACACGTGCGGCGCGTGCATATCAGTTTCAATGCCGTTCCTTCTATATAGTCCCCTCCTACTCATCCCCACACTCATATATACCATTGGAGCGGCATTATCAATACCCACACGCCGCAAGCTCCACAGATTGCAGTGAGAGCCCGTTTCACATAATGTTACCACTTTAAAAACCAGCAAAAATACAGTCATACATATACAATATTCTCATAACAATTATATTACCCCTAATTATCCCTAATCACCCAAAACTTTAAAAACAGCAATATTACAATCATACATATACAGTATTCTCATAGCCATGTTATTAATCTCATAGCAATGTTGTTATTATCCCTAATCACCCAAGAAACACACCAGATCGATATCAATGTTTAGTCCTCCTGGTCTTAGTGTTCCCATTTCATAAATAAGTTTTGTTTCTTCCTGTGATATCTTTCTGGTCATATCGGTTCCCCTCCACATTGGTTTAATTTTCTTTAGTGCACAGAATGATAGAAGTTTGGGATCACATGCATGTGCCTGGGCAAAATGCACGGGCACACTATGATTATGTTTCCCTTTTTCCACATTCCTGGTATGTTCCCCTATCCTTTCTTTCATCTGTCTGGTGGTTCTGCCAATATATTGGTACCCACACGGACACCATAACATGTAAATGACAAATTTGTCATTACATGTTATAAACTGCTTGATATTATACGTTTTTCCATTTGAGAATGATGTAACTGACCTAGTTCTAATCGGGTTACTCTCTCGACAGGCCTTACATTTTCTACACGGGAAAAATCCATCCTCCTGCCATCCCTGTCTATCCCTAGGTCTCCTAGGGGGCTCTACACAGCTGGGGACCATAATATCTCGCAGATTAGGAGCCCTGCGATATATAAAGTTAGGCTGATCAGGTATGATACCCCTTAGTATTCTATCCGTGCCCAATATGCCCCAATGTTTTTTTTACTATCCTTTGAAAATTTCTATACTGAGAACTATAATTAGTGATCATCGATAATTTTGATTCCCCATTATTCCCACCTCTACCTTCTCCATAGACCAATTCCTTTCTTTCCCTTAGTGCTACTTTCTCAATTTCTTGATCCAAAACTTCCTCACTGTATCCTCTCTCCATAAATCTATTCTTCAGTATGTTACTCTGATCCCTATAGTCCTCTTGTGTTGTACAGTTTCTGCGCATGCGCAGGAACTGCCCTCTAGGTACATTTCTAATCCAATTTGGATGATGGTTACTATTTGTCGGTATATAACCGTTCCGGTCTGTTGGTTTAAAGAAGCTTTTCGAAACCAATTCATCCCCCCTTCTCATCAGACTCAAATCCAAAAAATGGATCTCCCTAGGGTCACTTTCAACTGTGAGCGTAATATTTTGATCATTACAATTAAGTTCATTAATAAATGTGCTTAATCCCTCCTTACCCCCCCTCCACACCATAAACAAGTCATCTATAAATCTCACCCATGTGTTAATATTTCCATCCCTCCTCCCTCTAATTATTGACTCCTCCCACTTCCCCATAAATAGGTTCGCCAAACTTGGTGCATAACTTGCCCCCATGGCGCATCCTCTATGCTGCTTGTAATATACCCCTTGATGCCAAAAATAATTTTTTTCCAGTGCAAACTCCAAAATTCTGATAATATATTCAATTTGATCCCCAGGTACATCCCCCTTTCTATTCATATAATATCTTACTGCTTCTTTAGCCTGATCATGCTTAATATTTGTGTATAGTGATGCCACATCGGCTGTCACCATTAAGTCACCCTCCTCAATTTTTACATTTTCTATTACCCTAAGCATGTGCTTTGTATCTTTAAGCACATACGGCAATTCTGCCACCAGGGGTTGAAGGAATTGGTCTATATATTGTCCCAATCTATGGGTAACCGACCCTATACCACTCACTATAGGACGTCCAGGTGGGTTTTCCTGGTTTTTATGTACCTTTGGTACCTGATATATAACTGGTATCCGGGGCACATTGGGCACCATGTACCTAAATTCTGCATCACTAATCATCCCCTTATCCATCCCCTCCCTCAGCAGGGTTCTCAATTCCTCCATATACTTACCTGTTGGGTCTCCTCTCAATGGTGTATATGTGTCCCTATCTTTAACCAGCCTGTCGAGCTCTCCATTATATTGCTGTTTATTTAATATCACCACCCCCCCCCCCTTTGTCCGCTGGCCGGACCACCAAATGTTTATCCTCCAACATCTGTCTGGCTATTTCCTGCTCTCTACTATATTTTCTATCTGGAATTTCATTAATATCATTGACCACCATATTCTTAAACACCTCTATCGCATTGTAATTGTGATCCTGTGGGTTAAACGTTGATCTATTTTTCAGTTGCGTATGTTTGTATATACTTGGAGGAGGCTCTCTCCTCTCAGGGAGCACCCTTCCTGCAAAATACTTTTTGAGATGCAATTTTCTGGCAAACTTATTCACATCCACATAGGTCTGAAATGTATCCAAACCATTTCTCGGAGCATATTTTAATCCTTTATCCAATAGTACCATCTCCTCCCTCCCCAATTTCACACCACTCAAATTGTATATACCCTTTCCTAACGGTCCCTTCTCTTTTTGTTTAATCCTTCCCTTCCCTCCCCGTACCCCTCTTCGGGCCCTCTTTTCCCTGGGTATTCTCTGTACCCCACATCTTCCCCCCACCCCCAATCTGGTCGCCCCCTCCCCATACCCTGGTCCAAAAAAGGCTCAATGGTTCTTTGTTGTCTTAGGGGATCATATCTATTATTCACAGGAACATTATACTGATTTTCATATCTCTGATATCTCCCCCCTCCACCCACCTCCCCTCTTCCTCGGTTGGGTCTCCCCCCGTATCCTCCAAAGTTTCCTCCACCCCTCATTATCCCTCCCATATGCGATCCTGGAGCTCCTGGGGCATAATACCCCCTACCCATACCCCTCCATGCTCCCCCCACCCCACCCTGCGGGCCCCTTAAGCCCCGCTGTGTCTCCCCCATTTGTTGGTTATGGGTTAGAACCTGCACTGCTACTTCCCCAGGTCTTGGGTTTCCTCCAGCAGCTAGATTTAGTTCCTGGTTTTTGAGTTTATCCTGCTTCTTTTTTATCTGCCATTTATATGCCTCTTTTTTCCTATATGCCTCATCATCCCTTTGAAACTTTCTCTTTTTCTCTACTACCACTTCTTTTTCATTTTTCTGCAACATTTCATTGAGTGTATCAGATCTAATTCTATACTCCTCTGTGCTCTTTAACCCTTGAATTTTCTGTTGTATCTCCTCGATCTCTCCCCCAAGTCTGTCTAACCTTCTATTTTTCCTTTTAATCAACAGTTGTATCAATCCCAGGCCACACTTATCAAAGTATTCCTCCCATTCCTCATCATTTTCTTCATTATCTTCCCCGTCATTAGCCATCAGATCCCACCTTAATCTTTTGGGAACTATCCCCTCCTTGTGATATTTTGTAAGTGTGGCCACATCCCACCATGTATTTTGTTCTTTAATCATCACATTATGTAGTTTCTTAAATTCCTGATCTAAACTATTTCCATCTTTACTAACAATGAATATTTCATCCAAATTAACCAATCTCCTTGTTCTCTGTTCAAAAATATCAACAGGTGCTGCGTTAGTCATTTTAGAATAAAAAGGTTAGTATGGGTAACACCGCGCACTCTGTATTTCAACTAATATGTCCACAGTTCAGGCAGTGCGCTGGGATTTCAACAGTTGTAGACAGTTTATCAGTAACCCCTAGCGCAGCACAGTCCTTCTTGCTTCCTAATATTCCTTGTTGTTATACACAGCAAGCAAGATCACCACCACCACACCCGATTAGAATACGACTCACCCTCTTGAAAGACCAACAGTATGGTCTAATGGCACCTTGGGGTTATTCCCTGGTCACCCCCGACCAATCGATCTAGATTGCTTCCTGTAGATACTGGGACCTCCGTAGCAGGCTCAATAATTTTCCAATATTCCCACTCTGCGTTATTCCTCTTCATATATTCTTATATACAACCTCCAATAAAGAGGCACAACATAGCGTAATACTGCTAGTAAAATTTTAATACTAAAAATTATTGCACTTACACTTTTAAAAGAATGACAGCACATGAGTTTTTTAGACGGGCTCTCCCCCGTATATGTGGGCCACCGAGGGCTTTCCGAGGCTGGTATCAGCTGCCGCGCGCACAGCCGTCCACTCCTCACCGCACGCTCAGGTCCTCGCGCTCTGCCACTTCCGGGTACCGCCCTACCGGTTTCGTCAATTGACTCATCAGGAGCTGGCACCCGGAGTGGCTGTGAGCGCTTAAGATCCGTTCAATCCCTCCCCTCCGCATCCGCCCATCCCACTCTGACTACACCCAAGCTCCATTGGAGCCAATCATATTGCCACGCGTCATCCACTCCGCTGGCCCAATCCGAGCGGGCATAGCTCGTACAGATCAAGACTGCAATGTGTCCGCTTACAAAGCGACACCTGCTGGTCCCCAGCTGTGTAGAGCCCCCTAGGAGACCTAGGGATAGACAGGGATGGCAGGAGGATGGATTTTTCCCGTGTAGAAAATGTAAGGCCTGTCGAGAGAGTAACCCGATTAGAACTAGGTCAGTTACATCATTCTCAAATGGAAAAACGTATAATATCAAGCAGTTTATAACATGTAATGACAAATTTGTCATTTACATGTTATGGTGTCCGTGTGGGTACCAATATATTGGCAGAACCACCAGACAGATGAAAGAAAGGATAGGGGAACATACCAGGAATGTGGAAAAAGGGAAACATAATCATAGTGTGCCCGTGCATTTTGCCCAGGCACATGCATGTGATCCCAAACTTCTATCATTCTGTGCACTAAAGAAAATTAAACCAATGTGGAGGGGAACCGATATGACCAGAAAGATATCACAGGAAGAAACAAAACTTATTTATGAAATGGGAACACTAAGACCAGGAGGACTAAACATTGATATCGATCTGGTGTGTTTCTTGGGTGATTAGGGATAATAACAACATTGCTATGAGATTAATAACATGGCTATGAGAATATTGTATATGCATGATTGTAATATTGCTGTTTTTAAAGTTTTGGGTGATTAGGGATAATTAGGGGTAATATAATTGTTATGAGAATATTGTATATGTATGACTGTATTTTTGCTGCTTTTTAAAGTGGTAACATTATGTGAAACGGGCTCTCACTGCAATCTGTGGAGCTTGCGGCGTGTGGGTATTGATAATGCCGCTCCAATGGTATATATGAGTGTGGGGATGAGTAGGAGGGGACTATATAGAAGGAACGGCATTGAAACTGATATGCACGCGCCGCACGTGTGGTTTTGGGCCGCTTGTATGGCGATTTGAGGGCGGCAGGTGTCGCTTTGTAAGCGGACACATTGCAGTCTTGATCTGTACAAGCTATGCCCGCTCGGATTGGGCCAGCGGAGTGGATGACGCGTGGCAATATGATTGGCTCCAATGGAGCTTGGGTGTAGTCAGAGTGGGATGGGCGGATGCGGAGGGGAGGGATTGAACGGATCTTAAGCGCTCACAGCCACTCCGGGTGCCAGCTCCTGATGAGTCAATTGACGAAACCGGTAGGGCGGTACCCGGAAGTGGCAGAGCGCGAGGACCTGAGCGTGCGGTGAGGAGTGGACGGCTGTGCGCGCGGCAGCTGATACCAGCCTCGGAAAGCCCTCGGTGGCCCACATGTACGGGGGAGAGCCCGTCTAAAAACTCATGTGCTGTCATTCTTTTAAAAGTGTAAGTGCAATAATTTTTAGTATTAAAATTTTACTAGCAGTATTACGCTATGTTGTGCCTCTTTATTGGAGGTTGTATATAAGAATATATGAAGAGGAATAACGCAGAGTGGGAATATTGGAAAATTATTGAGCCTGCTACGGAGGTCCCAGTATCTACAGGAAGCAATCTAGATCGATTGGTCGGGGGTGACCAGGGAATAACCCCAAGGTGCCATTAGACCATACTGTTGGTCTTTCAAGAGGGTGAGTCGTATTCTAATCGGGTGTGGTGGTGGTGATCTTGCTTGCTGTGTATAACAACAAGGAATATTAGGAAGCAAGAAGGACTGTGCTGCGCTAGGGGTTACTGATAAACTGTCTACAACTGTTGAAATCCCAGCGCACTGCCTGAACTGTGGACATATTAGTTGGAATACAGAGTGCGCGGTGTTACCCATACTAACCAGTAGTAGTAATCAGAAGGAAATAGAGTGTGTGTACACTACAGACAGCGAGTGCACGCACACACACACGCAGGAGCTAGCCTATGAACAGTGACCGAGTGTCCCTACTAGTACAGTAAGTAGTAACAGTCAGTAAGTACAACTAGAAATTACAATAATCAGTAGTAGTAATCATAAGGAAATAGAGTGTGTGTACACTACAGACAGTGAGTGCACGCACACACACATGCAGGAGCTAGCCTATGAACAGTGACCGAGTGTCCCTACTAGTACAGTAAGTAGTAACAGTCAGTAAGTACAACTAGAAATTACAATAATCAGTAGTAGTAATCAGAAGGAAATAGAGTGTGTGTACACTACAGACAGTGAGTGCACGCACACACACACACGCAGGAGCTAGTAGCCTATGAACAGTGACCGAGTGTCCCTACTAGTACAGTAAGTAGTAACAGTCAGTAAGTACAACTAGAAATTACAATAATCAGTAGTAGTAATCAGAAGGAAATAGAGTGTGTGTACACTACAGACAGTGAGTGCACGCACACACACACGCAGGAGCTAGCCTATGAACAGTGACCGAGTGTCCCTACTAGTACAGTAAGTAGTAACAGTCAGTAAGTACAACTAGAAATTACAATAATCAGTAGTAGTAATCAGAAGGAAATAGAGTGTGTGTACACTACAGACAGTGAGTGCACGCACACACACACGCAGGAGCTAGCCTATGAACAGTGACCGAGTGTCCCTACTAGTACAGTAAGTAGTAACAGTCAGTAAGTACAACTAGAAATTACAATAATCAGTAGTAGTAATCAGAAGCAAATAGAGTGTGTTTACACTACAGACAGTGAGAGCACGCACACAAACACACACGCAGGAGCTAGTAGCCTATGAACAGTGACCGAGTGTCCCTACTAGTACAGTAAGTAGTAACAGTCAGTAAGTACAACTAGAAATTACAATAATCAGTAGTAGTAATCAGAAGGAAATAGAGTGTGTGTACACTACAGACAGTGAGTGCACGCACACACACACGCAGGAGCTAGCCTATGAACAGTGACCGAGTGTCCCTACTAGTACAGTAAGTAGTAACAGTCAGTAAGTACAACTAGAAATTACAATAATCAGTAGTAGTAATCAGAAGGAAATAGAGTGTGTGTACACTACAGACAGTGAGTGCACGCACACACACACGCAGGAGCTAGCCTATGAACAGTGACCGAGTGTCCCTACTAGTACAGTAAGTAGTAACAGTCAGTAAGTACAACTAGAAATTACAATAATCAGTAGTAGTAATCAGAAGGAAATAGAGTGTGTGTACACTACAGACAGTGAGAGCACGCACACACACACACACGCAGGAGCTAGTAGCCTATGAACAGTGACCGAGTGTCCCTACTAGTACAGTAAGTAGTAACAGTCAGTAAGTACAACTAGAAATTACAATAATCAGTAGTAGTAATCAGAAGGAAATAGAGTGTGTGTACACTACAGACAGTGAGTGCACGCACACACACACGCAGGAGCTAGCCTATGAACAGTGACCGAGTGTCCCTACTAGTACAGTAAGTAGTAACAGTCAGTAAGTACAACTAGAAATTACAATAATCAGTAGTAGTAATCAGAAGGAAATAGAGTGTGTGTACACTACAGACAGTGAGTGCACGCACACACACACACGCAGGAGCTAGTAGCCTATGAACAGTGACCGAGTGTCCCTACTAGTACAGTAAGTAGTAACAGTCAGTAAGTACAACTAGAAATTACAATAATCAGTAGTAGTAATCAGAAGGCCATCCCCTGCCTCCCACATCAGGACTTCCCCATGCCACTCGCCCCCATCACGTTCACAAGGACGCAGCTGCTTCAGTGGGAACCGCGAGGTCCCCCACCCCCTGAAACCAGACACCTCAACAACCTGGTCTGGAACCACATCCAGCAAATCCTGGTTCCTGCATTAGGGTCTCACGCTGGTCGGCGGCGGAGGGGCTGTCGTGCGGGTGCCCTTGTGAGGCTTAAGAAAAAAGGACTGCGATCAGCCATCCCCTCAGCCCTCATGGCAAATGTCCGCTCCCTCCCCAACAAGCTGGATGAACTGCGTCTCCTCTGTGACAGGAGAGAGTTTGGCAAAACCACCCCGGTCTTCTGCTTCACAGAGACATGGCTTCATGCGGAAATCCCAGAGAACGCCCTTCATCTGCCAGGCTTCAGCCTCATCCGGGCGGATCGCGATCCTGTCCTCTCAGGGAAAAATAGAGGTTGAGGCATCTGCTTCTACATCAGCTCCTCATGGTGCCCCACCTCATCAGTACTCGACAAGAAGTGCTCCCCAGACCTAGAACTTGTGCTCGTAAACTGCAGGCCACCATACTCACCACGTGAGTTCTCCTCCTACGTTCTAGTCGGTGTATACATCCCCCCTGATGCTGACGTCAAAACCGCTCTGACCGATCTCAGCGATATCCTCTCGCAGTGGGAAACATCCCTCCCTGACTCACTGTTTATCGTCATGGGTGACTTCAATAAGGCCAACCTCCGTAAAGAGATGCCACGCTATCACCAGCATGTGACCTGCCCCACTAGGGGCCCAAACACCCTGGACCACTGCTACACAGCACTAAAGGACGCATACAAAGCTGTCCCATGGGCAGCACTGGGCTCCTCCGACCACTGCCTCATTCATCTCATCCCCACCTACAGGAGGCGCCTGGAAACGGCAAAACCAGTACTGAAGTCCGCCAAAGTGTGGTCAAGCGAGGCCAAGCTCCAACTTCAAGCCTGCTTCGACTGCACTGACTGGAAGTCCCTTGAAGCACATAACCTGGATGAGTGGGCAGAGAATGTTACCTCATACATCAGCTTCTGTGAGGACTCTTGCGTGCCGACCAAATCCTTCAAGGTCTACCCGAACAACAAACCGTGGTTCTCCAACAAACTACGGCAACTGCGGAAGTGCAAGGAAGTGGCACACAAGTCAGGCAACCTGGAGGACTACAGGAGGGCGAGAAATGACCTTAATCGGGAACTGAGAGCTGCCAAAAGGGAGTTCGCTAAGAGGATGAAGGACAACCTACGCTCGAATGACTCATGGGCTGTATGGAAAGGGCTCAAGGCTGCCACCCAACATGCATCACCCAGCCCAGAACTAGCTGCAGAACTCAGCAAATTCTACTGCAGATTTGAGAGCCAGGCAGCTCCAGTACGACACCTGCCTCCACCCACTCCCTCCTCAGCCCCCAAGTACATCGGCACACCCTCTTTGGAGGTGAGCGAGGCCGATGTCCTGCGCCTCCTATCCACACTAAATGCCAGGAAAGCCTCAGGCCCCGATGGCGTGTCTCCAGCTTGTCTTAAAACCTGTGCACGGCAACTTTCCCCCATCCTCTTTGCTATCTTCTCCAGGTCTCTGGAAGATGGAAAGGTCCCAGCATGTTTTTAAGAGGTCTACCATCATACCCATTCCTAAGAAACAGGGGGTCTCTGACCTTAACAACTTTAGACCCGTGGCCCTAACATCGGTTATCATGAAGACCCTGGAGAAGGTGGTCCTATCTATCCTTAAGCTCTCCACTTTGCCCCTGCTAGACCCCTTCCAATTCGCCTACAGGGCAAATAGGTCCACTGATGATGCCATAAATATCGGACTGGAGCACATCTACGACCACCTGGACAGACCAAACACATATGCCAGAATATTACTGCTGGATTTTAGCTCTGCCTTCAATACCATCTGCCCACACATTCTCCTGGAAGACCTTGCCATACTGGGGGTTCATCCCACCCTACGCAACTGGATCATGGACTTCCTCTCCAAAAGGACCCAGGTCGTTAAACTGGGAACCATCTACTCACAAGAAATGGTCACCAACACGGGGGCACCCCAGGGCTGCGTCCTGTCTCCTCTGCTGTTCTCCCTTTATACGAATAATTGCAGGTCAACGGCAGACTCGGTTAAGGTCATTAAGTTCGCTGATGACACCACCATTGTCGGCCTCATCACCAAGGACAACGTCCAGGAGTACTGTCAGCAGGTGGAGAGAATCTGTCACTGGTGCAAGGAGAACAGGCTAGTGCTTAATACTGCGAAAACTGTCGAACTGATCATTGACTTCAGGAAGTCTGCCCACACCCCACCTCCACTTTACATCGACGGCACTGAGGTGGCCAGAGTACCCTGCGCCCGCCTCCTGGGCACCACCATTTCCAGTGGGCTCAGCTGGCGACCCAACATCATGGCCATCCAGCGGAAAGCCCAGCAGAGGCTCTTTTTCCTCCGGCAATTAAAGAAGTTCGGCATGACCCAAGAGATCCTTACATGCTTCTACTCCGCCACCACAGAGTCGATCCTCTGCTCTTCCATCTTGGTCTGGTATGCTGGAGCCACCACTGATGACAGGAATAAACTACAGAGGGTCATCAGGTCGGCAGAAAAGATCATTGGTATGCCCCTACCCTCACTAGCCCTCCTATACAGCTCAAGAATGCGCACTAGGGCACTGAAGATTGCCAGCGACCCCTCTCACCCAGGTCATTGCTTCTTCAGCTCACTTCCACTAGGCCGGAGGCTACGGGCCATCCCAACCCGAACCACCAGACACAGAAACTCTTTTTTTCCCTCAGCCGTCAGCCTCCTGAACTCCCTTCACATATTGCCCCCCCAGTCAACCTGCTCTCCAGACTAACTGTTCGATCTCCCCATGCAGATTTTGGTGTACTTTTGTGCACTTTGTATGCATACTGTGATTTTTGATTTGTGTTGTATACTGTGTTTTTGTTCTGTTTCTCCTTTCCAGCTCTGTTAACTGCATACTTAAACCTATCTTTTGTAACTATGTTTTTTCGAGCTGCGTATGTACTGTGCCAAACCCAATTCCAGGCAGGACCCAGTCATGCTTGGCGAAATAAACGTTTCTGATTCTGATTCTGATCCAGAAGGAAATAGAGTGTGTGTACACTACAGACAGTGAGTGCACGCACACACACACGCAGGAGCTAGCCTATGAACAGTGACCGAGTGTCCCTACTAGTACAGTAAGTAGTAACAGTCAGTAAGTACAACTTGAAATTACAATAATCAGTAGTAATCAGAAGGAAATAGAGTGTGTGTACACTACAGACAGTGAGTGAACGCACACACACACACGCAGGAGCTAGTAGCCTATGAACAGTGACTGAGTGTCCCTACTAGTACAGTAAGTAGTAACAGTCAGTAAGTACAACTAGAAATTACAATATTCAGTAGTAATCAGAAGGAAATAGAGTGTGTACTGTGCACGCACACACACGCAGGAGCTATGATGAACAAACAGTGACAGTGAGTGTCCTAGTACAGTTACAGTATAACTACACAATACAATCAATCAGTACAGTAGTAAAGGACAGCAGAAACACTGGTATAGATAAGATGAGAAATAAAGTAACAGAGGACAGGAGGACAGCTGCCCACACAGGCAAGGCCCTGAGGCCTAAAGCTGTAAGCTTGCCTGCAGCAGCTGGCTGTCTCTAGTAGTAACACACAAGCTACTAACTAAAATACAATGTCTATCTAACTAACAACAATATAGGTGTATATAGGAGGTGTATGTGAGCAAAAACGCTAGGTGATTGACCACTATAGAGCTCTTGCTAAGCCAAAGCACAAAGGAGCAGATCTCTCTCTGTACAAAGTCAGGCAAGGACGGAAAAACGGAACATGGCGGCCGCTATTTATAGGGTAGGGGCTGGCCAGGGTCCCCCTCTGTGATTGGCTGCCGTCAGAGGGCCTGGGAGCCCTCTGATTGGCTCAAAGGACATCAATCTGGGCTATGACGCTATTCGAGCTCGGTATTCGAGCTCGAATAGCGCCGTTTGCTCGAATAGCGCGAATAGTGAATGGGCTATTCGAGTTTACTCGAATAGCCCATTCGAATACCTGCAGCTATTCGGAGCTAAAATACCGAGTTCGAATAGCTGAAAAAGAGCCCGAATATTCGAGCTCTGTTGAGCACCACTGGTCCGTCCTTGCTACAGCATCACAGTGACACGTAGACTTCACCCAGCGACGTGTTTCCTGACCCTCACAGGCGATTCGTCAGGACTAGTTTGTCTTTCCCTGGCTTTGGGATCACTGTGATTACAGCTTCCAAATATTTAGGAGTAATGGCTAACCCTGTCGTGAAAGCATTGCAGAGGTTAGTAAATGGGATGCTAAGGTACTAGCAAAAAGTCTAAGGTATTCTTTATTATTTAGGGTTTAACAATTCTTTATCAGTGAACAGACTATTCAGAAAGTCTAATTGCAGAGGGGAGAGTTGTGGAAGTGAGATGCCCTTTAGAAAATTAGATATCACCTTCTTGTTGGGTTGGGATGTTGTCTTTGAGGTTATACATCTGTGCATAGAAGTCGCTGAAAATGTCAGCTATATGTTAAGGATTGGTAACTTTTATTTTGTATCGAGGGTGCGTCATTTCATGGATTGCAGATTTAGCTTGTTTATTGGCTAGCATCCTGGAAAGAATTCTGCCAGTTTTGTTGCATTGAGAGTAGGATTGAAGGAAAGCTTTTTAAAGTAGATAGTCAGTCATATTGTTGAGTCAGATGGGTGTGAAGGGTCTCACGTAATTTGAATAGGTCGTAAGATAAGGCCTGGGTGGGGAACTGTTTATGAAGCTTCTCCTTAATACAAATAACTTCAAGAAGTTCATCATACAGTATCTAAATATGCTCTTTTTTAATGTAGTACCTCTTTGAATAAGCAAACCTCTAATGAAGGCCTTATGGGCATTGGGCAGACCAGACCGTAGCCATAGCAACCCCAGGAATTTGACCACTGTGTTAAACCCCCCTAGTGACCAGGCCATTTTTTCCAAAATAGGACACTACAGCTTTAAGCACCCACTGCAGGACCCTACAAGTCAGCACACAAGTAACCCCCCCCCCCTTTTCTCCCCACCAACAGAGCTCTCTGTTGGTGGGGTCTGATCGCAGCACGGATGTTTGCTTATTTTTTTATTTACTTGTGATTTATTTTTGAATAAATAATAAAAAATTTTAATTTATTTTATTGTATCCCTGCCCTCCCACCCCCCGCCAGCCTCACACCACGATCGGCTGTCATAGGCATCAGCCTATGACAACCGATCACTCCTGTGGGTCTAGAGGGGACAGCCATGTCACACGGCTGTCCCCACTACAGCGCTGCCTTAGATTGCAGCGCTGTACACAGTTATTAAATGCCGGTCTAACAGTCTCCGATTGGCAATCGCCGCTGGGAGACTGATGGCAGGACAGAGCTCCGTCATCAGAGCGGAGATGCACAGCCCATTCAAAGCCGTTCACGCCAATCAACGTGGAACGTTCCTGTGCCTGCCGTGCTGCACATTCCAATCAGCGTGGAGCAGTCGTAAGCAGGTTAAAGAAACATTTTAATTCCTGAGATAGCTCCACTGCAAAAGAAGGATTTAATAAAAGTGAACTGTTCAATTTCCAAAAAAAAAAAAGTTTTTTCTGAGCTGAAGGACTATCTATGAGTGAACTATTAAAGAGACTCTGTAACAAAAATGTCATCCTGTTTTCTACCATCCTACAAGTTCCTAAACCTATTCTAATGTGCTCTGGCTTACTGCAACACTTTGTACTATCACCGTCTCTGTAATAAATCAGCTTATCTTTCCCCTGTCAGACTTGTCACCCTGTGTCTGGAAGGCTGCCAACTTTCAGTGTTGTGGATCTGTTATGCTATCGCCCCCCCCCCTCCAGGCCCCCTCTATGCACACTCCCTTGTGTGTTATTTAGATTAGGGCAGCTTATCTCTGCTCTCTTATCTTTTACAAGCTGGATAAATCCTCCTCTGTTGTGAAAGGAGCAGAACTGTCTGCAGGAAGAAACAATCAGCCTGTAACTCTTCAGTGGGTGAGAGCTACAGGGGGAAAGGTAAACACACAAATGATTTCTTGAGATTCAAAAGGAAGGCTGTATACAGCCTGCTTGTGTATGGATGTATTTTCTATGTGTGGACATACTGTACATCAACCTACTTCCTGTTTTGGTGGCCATTTTGTTTGTTTATAAACAAACTTTTTAAAACTGTTTTTGACTACTTTTAATGCGGTGGGGAGCGGCAAAATTGTGACAGAGGGGAATAGGAGATGTCCCCTAATGCACTGGTATGTTTACTTTTGTGCGATTTTAACAATACAGATTCTCTTTAATGGGAGAATGATCTGACCGCATTTTGATACCAATGGATAATGTTAAGACTAGAGATAGCCCGAAACTCCGATTTTAGGTTCGCAAACTGGGTTCGCGAACTTCCGCAAAACTTTGGTTCACTCGAACTTTTGCGAACCGCAATAGACTTCAATGGGGAGGCGAACTTTGAAAACTAGAAACACTTATGCTGGCCACAATAGTGATGGAAGAGATGTTTCAAGGGGTCTAACACCTGGAGGGGGGCATGGCGGAGTGGGATAAACGCCAAAAGTCCCGGGGAAAAATCTGGATTTGACGCAAAGCAGCGTTTTAAGGGAAGAAATCACATTGAATGCTAAATTGCAGGGCTAAAGTGCTTTAAAACATCTTGCATGTGTATACATCATTTAGGGAGTGTAATTAGAGTACCGCTTCACACTGACACACTAGAGATGGCCCGAACGGTTCGCCGGCAAACGGTTCCAGGTGAATTTCCGGGGTTCGCGATCGTGGAGAAACGCAAACTTTACCGGAAGTTCAATTTGCCCCCATAGTTCACCATTAGGATCAATTTTGACCCTCTGCATTCCAGCCAGCAGGCACATTGTAGCCAATCAGGCTACGCTCTCTCCTGGAGCCACTCCCCCCCTTATAAAAGGCAGGCAGCTCCGGCCATTTTACTCACTCGTGTGCCTGCAGTAATTAGAGAAGGGACAGCTGCTGTAGACTCTCATAGGGAAAGGTTAGTTAGGCTCTTGTACAGGGGCGTAACTAGGCCCCACCGGGCCCCCCTGCAGAAATTCTGAGCGGCTGTTTTGGGGGGCTGGAGGGGTCACAGCATGAGGGGAAAGCCATGGCCACACTCGGTGAGGAGGGGGGACGTTCCCCCCCTTTCTCACCTCGGGCTCTCCCCTCTGCGCTCCCCTCCAGCTTAAATTACTGTCTGGGCAGCGGCGGGCAGTGTCTGGGCAGCGGCAGCTACATACCTTCCGTGCGCTCCAGCGTGCGTTCCTCTCTCTAGTCTCTGACGCGACTTCCTGTTTATACAGGGCAGCGGCAGCTACATACCTTCTGTGCGCTCCAGCGTGCGTTCCTCTCTCTAGTCTCTGACGCGACTTCCTGTTTACAGGAAGACACGTCAGAGACTAGAGAGAGGAACTTCCCCCCTCCCCGCCGAGTGTGGCCATGGCTTTCCCCTCATGCTGCAACCCCTCCAGCCCCCCCAAAACGGCCCGAGCAACCCCGAGGGAGCAGGGGCTGCAGGCCCTATTGTTACGCCAATGCTCTTGTAGCTTGTTCCTTGTTGATTCTTATTGCTAAAATAGCACCCCACAACAGCTCTTTTGAGAGCTAATCTTGTTTTTGTGATCTATTTTTTTCTGTGTGTCCCACTGACACTTGTGTTGTATAGACAGGCTTGATAATTCATACTGTGTGTGCCACTGCCAGGCCCAGCACATTCAGTGACTACCTGTGTGTGTGACAGGTGCACATTGTAATACCCATTACTGCATATACCTACCTGTTGTTCACAGTGCACCCACCTACCTACGTGAGCTGAGCGCACGCAGTGTCACTGTGCCTGTCCGCTACCTGTCTGTGTGTGACAGGTGCACATTGTAATACCCATTACTGCATATACCTACCTGTTGTTCACTTCAGTGCACCCACCTACCTTCGTGAGCGCATACAGTGTCACTGTGCCTGTCCGGTACCTGTCTGTGTGTAACTGACAGGTGAACATTGTAATACCCATCACTGCATATACCTACCTGTTCTTCACAGTGCACCCACCTACCTACGTGAGTGCACGCAATGTGATATACTACTCCGTGCATACCTGTTAACTGCACCTGTGTGACTGCACATTGTATTATTTAAGTCAGTGCATACCTTTCACTTCATCCCCCCCGATATGGACAAAACGGACAAAACAGGTAGAGGAAAAGGTAGAGGCAGACTTAGAGGAAGGCCACCCAGCAGGTCTGTGCGAGGTCGTGTTGATGTGATTTCTTGTGGACTGGCCCAAAGTACAGTGCTCAGAAGAAGGCACGTGCCATCAACTCCCAAGATTGTCAGGACGTGGTTGACTATTTAACACAGAACACCTCATCTTCCACAGCCACCAGCGCTACTACAAGAACCACATCTGCTGTATCTGACACTTCGCAGAAGTTAATTGGTGGGGAATTAACTGTTTCACAGCCATTATTGTTACAACCAGATGAAGGCGCTAAGCAAGTTACACTACCTCATATGTCTGAGTTAGGCGGCGACACTATGGACATAACGTGTGATGAGGAGGATGAAGTACCTGCTGTTGGTGCAGTTTTGGAGGTGTCTGAGGCAAGCGAAGCTGGGCAGGATAATTATGATGATGATTCGGATGCCACATATGTTCCCAATAGAGGAGATTAACCGGAGGACAGTTCAGAGGGGGAGCCAGAGGGGAGTAGGAGGAGACGAGTTGCTGAAAGAAGCAGGGGGAGCTCAGCATCAGAAACAGCTGGGGGCAGTGTCCGGCAACATGTATCGCCACCTATGGACAGCCAGCCAACATGCCCTTCAACGTCAGCTGCTGATGCCACCATAGTGCCATCACCCCAGGGGGGGCTCAGCGGTTTGGAAATTTTTTGTGTGTCTGCCAAAGATCAGAGCAATGTCCTCTGTTCTCTCTGCCTCCAAAAATTGAGCCGTGGAAAGGTCAACACCCATGTAGGGACAACTGCCTTACGAAGGCACATGGAGAAAAGGCACAAACTGCAATGGGAAGAGCACCTGCGCAAAAGCAGCACACAAAAGAAAAGCCACCCTCCTTCTCCTCTTCCTCCTTCAGGTGCAGCATCTTCAGCAGCTTTCTCCCTTGCACCTTCACAGCCACCCTCCTTCAATCCGCCTCTGCCCTTGAACAGTTCCTGCTCCTCTGCCCACAGCAGCCAGGTGTCCGTGAAAGAAATCTTTGATCGGAAGAAGCCAATTTCTTCCAGTCACCCCCTTGTCCGGCGTCTGACAGCTGGCTTGGTGGAACTGTTAGCTCACCAGCTGTTACCATATCAGCTGGTGGACTCTGAGGCCTTCCGTAAATGTGTGGCCATTGGGACACCGCAGTGGAAGATACCAGGTTGCAATTATTTCTCTAAAAAGGCGATACCCAAACTGTACCGTGATAGAAAGGCTAGTGGTGTCATCTCTGGCACACAGCGTTAGGTCAAGGGTCCATTTGACCACGGATGCCTGGTCTACCAAGCACGATCAGGGCAGTTACAGTACATTACTTATACAGCACATTGGGTCAACCTGGTGACCGCTGGCAAGCAGGGAGTACGTAGCTGTGTAGCAGACCTAGTTGTGACACCTCCGCAGCTTGCAGGCAGGCCTACTGCCACCTCCTCTCCTTCTCCTCCTACTCCTCCTGCTACATCCTCTCCAACTACACACCCCCAGCTACCCAGGGCCTATGCTGCATGCCAGGTACGACGGTGTCACACCATTTTAGACGTGTCTTGCCTCAGCCCGGAGTCACACTGAAACAGCACTCCTGGCTGCTCTGAACAAACAGGTGGATCAGTGGCTGACCCCGCACTAGCTGGAAATCATCAACGTGGTGTGTGACAACGGCAGCAATCTCATTTCGGCTTTGAGTTTTAGGAAAGTTGACACATGTACCCTGCATGGCACATGTGCTCAATCTTATAATACAAAGATTTGTGTCTAAGTACCCAGGCTTACAGGAGGTCCTGAGGCAGTCCAGGAAGGTGTGTGGGCATTTCAAGCGGTCCTACACGGCCATGGCGTGCTTGGCCAATATTCAGCGGAGAAACAAGTTGCCGGTAAGGTGCTTGATTTGTGATAGCCCGACTCGATGGAATTCAATGCTCCAGATTTTTTACCGCCTGCTACAACAGGAGAAAGCCATCAAACAGTATCTTTACAACTACAGTGAAAGGACATGCTCTGGGGAGCTGTGGATGTTATGGCTGAAGTACTGGACACTCATGCGTAATGCCTGCAGGCTCATGCGTCCGTTTGAGGAAGTGGCAAACCTAGTGAGTCGCAGTGAAGGCACCATCAGCGACTTAATCCCATATGCTTTCTTCCTGGAGCGTGCCGTGCATAGAGTGGTGGATCAAGCTGTAGAGGAGCATGACCAGGAGGAGGAGGAAGAGTTTTTGTGGAAACATCACCTGCAGCATCATCAACACCTGCGGCATCACAGAGGAGGGGGGAGGAGGAGTAGTCATCTGGGGAAGAGGAGTCAGATGAGGAAGGTGGTCTTTTTGAGGAAGAGGTGGAAGAACAACCGCAGCAGGCATTGCAGGGGGCTTGTGCTGCTCACCTTTCCCATGGTATTGTTCATGGCTGGGGGGAGGAGGAGAACTTACCTGACATCACTGGGGAAGAGCAAGAGGAGATGGCTAGTACGTCGGCATCTGACTTTGTGCAGATGGTGTCTTTCATGCTGTCCAGCCTTTTGAGGGACCCCGTATAAAAAAAGCTCAAGGGGAATGACCTGTACTGGGTGGCAACACTACTAGACCCTCGGTATAAGCACAAAGTGGAGGAAATGTTTCCAAATCACCAGAAGACAGAAAGGATGCAGTACTTTCAGAACAAGCTGGCTACTATGCTTTACAGTGTGTTTAAGGGTGATGTCATAGCACAACGGAATAAAGGTGCAATTGCCTGTAATCCTCCTCCTCCTCCCATGTCCACGCAGACAAGGACAGGATGCTCTAGCAATCTCATGGTGATGTCGGACATGCTTACATTCTTTACTGCAATGCCTCGTCTTACCCATTCCAGGTCTACCCTCCACCAACGCTTGGACCGGCAGGTAGCCGACTACTTGGCCTTAAGTGTGGATGTAGACACTCTGAGCAGCGATAAACCCCTGGACTACTGGGTGCGCAGGCTTGACCTGTGGCCAGAGCTGTCTCAATTTGCCATCCAACTTCTGGCTTGCCCTGCCTCAAGCGTCCTGTCAGAAAGGACCTTCAGCACAGCTGGAGGCATTGTCAGTGAGAAGAGAAGTCACCTAGGTCACAAAAGTGTTTAGTACCTCACCTTTATCAAAATGAATGAGGCATGGATCCCAGAGGGCTACTGCCTGCCCGAAGACTAAGTCAGTCCGCACACACAGCATCTCTGCCTGCATGCCGTGTGACTGCCTGCCTCGGTCCCCACACAGTATCTCTGCCTGCAGGCCGCTTGACTGCCTTCTCCGCCACCACCAACAGGGTCCAGGACTCCAGGTGGATTCCTGAATTTTTAAGGCCGCTGCTAGCAGCGCCCGCTATAATATTTTTTCTGGCACGTGTACATGCTTGCCTAATTTTTCTGGCTGCACTGCAGCTGCAACAACAAAACAAAAGGCATGTACATGTGTCAATTCCTCTTCGTGATTGTTACCTTGCCGCAGTGAAGGGGCTTGCGTATCACAATGAAGCAATGACTGGCTAAATGAGTGTGTTGGGGTTGGGGGGCACACCTGACCCAAGAAGATAATAAGGTCGTTGCTTTATTGTGGACAGACCAAATTCGATCAGCTGGACAGTCACTGTTGTTCTATCACTGAGCTACCTCAGCCTGGCAACTATATGGGCTTGAAAACCACCATCGCCTGCACTCTCACCATGGTGCGCACCAGTCCAGCATGGCCGTCACTACACAAACAGCTGTTTGCGGTGCGTTACACAGTGAGTTTAGTCTGTCAGTGTGAAGCAGTACACTAATTACACTACCTGATTGATGTATACACATACAAGATGTTTTAAAGCACTTTAGGCCTCCAATTTAGGAATAAAATGTGATTTCTGCCCTTAATCCCTGCTGTGCGTCAAATCTGGATTTTTCCTTGGGACTTTTGGCGTGTACCCCACTCTGCCATGTTCCCCTCCAGGTGTTAGACCCCTTTAAAGGGACACTTAAGTCACAAAAAAAATGAGTTTTACTCACCTGGGGCTTCCCTCAGCCCCCTGCAGCTGCCTGGTGCCCTCGCAGCCTCGTTCCGATCCTCCTGTCCCCTCCGGCGACTACTTCCGGTTTTGGAGACAGGCTGGGAACGCGAGTGATTCTTCGCGTTCCTGGCCATAATAGCACCCTCTATACTGCTATTGCGGCCTTCCTTGCTTTTTTGTGACTTAAGTGTCCCTTTAAACATTTTTTCCATCACTTTTGTGGCCAGATTTAGTGTTTGTAGTTTTGAAAGTTTACCTGTCCATTGAAGTCTATGGCGGTTCGAAAAGTTCGCCGGTTCGCAAACCTTTTGCGGAAGTTCTCGTTCGAGGTTCACGAACCTAAAATCAGAGGTTTGAGACAACTCTATTTATTAACTGGGGACTACTTGTATAGCAAAATTTAGAGATGAAAAGGTTGATAAAAAGGAGGCACACATGCAAGGAAAACTTTGTTTAACCTCTGAAGGGCCCAGAAATTAAATAGGAATGGAGGTGCTGAGGGAGGGGTGGGGTCAATTTATCACAGTGAAAGGGTCTAGTACAAAATGCCCTTGCACACAATCCATTTTGGAAGCAAACATCCTTCATTAGTGCAAATGAATGCAAATGTCATACAAATTAGTGCAAATGAATGCAATTTTTTGCAAGTTGTTTCTACCATTACTAGCGTTCCTGTTTGATGTGAGTGTTTGGGAGGGTTAACCGTTGTCTGATAAAAAAAGAACAGTAACAAAACAGCTGTGCTTTCTTTCCTACAGATCAGCTATGGAGCTACAGACCACTCTCTGACTGACAGACGTCTCTATCCTCGTGTTTTCCGGATGGTTCAGAATCACCACGTTCATTACTTGGCTGTAGTTAGGCTCCTGAAACATTTTGGCTGGACCTGGGTTGGAATAATAGCGGTCAAAGATGATGCTGGAGAGAAAGAACAAGAGATACTAACAAAGTTGATGAATAGTCATGGTATCTGTGTTGCCTTTACATTGGCTTTGCCACACTTTTCGGATAACAATGAATATGATAAACCACAAGCAATTACGAAGGTTTTCCCAAATTCTACAGCTAAAGTTGCTGTAATGTGTGGATTTTATGATTTAACTGACCATTACATCGATAAATACATTTTAAACTCTAATATAACATATATTTTCCCTCCCGGCTTAAGCCCAACCTCTCTGATGGTTATGAAAAAAAAAAGTTTCTTTAATAGTAGTTTGGCCGTAGAACTTTTACCCATGCCCTATCCACATAAAGAATGTGTCTTGTTTGTCATTAAGGGGATGGTAAGCTATGCAAATCCTTTATTTTCCCAATATTTGTTATCAATTTTAGACTGCCTGTCTGGAAGTCACATCAACATGTCAGCAGCATGTTTAGGAGTCGCAACTAGTAACCCAGTGTTTGAAGCATTGTATTTTAATCTAAATAACAATTTTCTTTGGGACATCGTTCCTCGAGTTTATCATGCAGTAGAAGTCATGGCTAAAGCACTCGATTCATATTTACGTCTTCAAAGAAAATACAGCAATGAGCAACATTATTCCCATAAATATCAGGTAGAGAACAAAGGCCCTGACAAATCAGTGCATGACAATTTCACTGGTATTTATTTAAAGAGACTCTGTATTGAAAAAAAACAAAACAAAAAAACAAAATAAAAATTTCATTTTGGGGGTACTTACCTTGGTAGGGGGAAGCCTCAGGTAGCATTGCTTGTCACGGACTCGTGATCACGGCATAGCCATGAGCATGAGGCCTTTTTTCCCGCTTCCGATATCGTGTTTGGCATCTGTGATCGGCCCTAATCACAGATTCAGATCACGGAATAAGCTGGTATTGTTTGGATTCTAATCATGATCACAGCCGTGATCACGAGTCAGAATCCGTGGTGGGGAAATGACGTCATGTCAAATGAGGCCCCCAGCCTAGGCCCTAACAACCAATCATAGGATAGGAGGCCATATTGTTACACAGCAAGTGCGTTTTTAGTGTAAAACACAGGGGGCCTGATTCACAAAGCGGTGCTAACAGTTAGCACGCTGGTGAAAAGCCCTTTATCATGCCTAAACTCAGTTTAGGCATGATAAATTTAGATGTGATAAGTTTAGGCGTGATAAGTTTAGGTGTGATAAGTTTAGGTGTGATAAGTTTAGGTGTGATAAGTTTAGGTGTGATAAGTTTAGGCGTGATAAGTTTTGGTGTGATAAGTTTAGGCGTGATAAGTTTAGGTGTGATAAGTTTAAGCACCAACTGGGTTAACACCGCAGTGCACAGCTGATCAAAAGTTTTGCGCTGGCAAAGTCTGGTGCACTTCGCATAGAGTTTAATGGCACTGCTTTGCGTGTGGGACTTTGCGCACGATCTAAACTTATCTAAATTTATCACGCCTAAACTTATCACGCCTAAACTGGCTTTTCACCAGCGTGGTGCAATGGTTATCACGCCTAAAGTCTCTAACTGGGTTAGCACCGCTTTGTGAATCGAGCACAGTGTTTTCATTCACTTTATCGCTATATTTCTGTATTTGATACTTGTATTTAGCTAGCCAGAAACAGAAAATGATTAACTTAAGTTAGTTGTAGATCTTGTAGTCACTAGTCAGTGTAGTCAGTGACAGACTTGTACTGTAGTGTGCAGTAGTGATGCTCGCAATCTACACATATGCATGCGTAATTACGCATCGTAGTTGACGCCTACGCATTATAGTTTCAATTCATAGTTCCTAAATTACGCTTACGAATTTACACGTAACGTAGTACCACTATGCGTAATTACGGCCGCTATACGTTGACCACATGTGTTTTGCGGTCCCTAACTAGGGACCTCCAAAACCGGTCCCTGCGGTTTTGGAGGTCCCTAAACTTAATGCTGAGCAGGAGGAGCAGCGCGCCGCTACCGTTGTACGGAGATGGTGGCTTGGGGAGGACGACACGGCACAGGAAGAGGACAGGCATGTCATATTGGATGGCAATGATGATGAAGATGTTGCCAATGCCCACTTGTTCCCCATGGCTGCGCACATGTTGCACTGCCTTCACAGGGACCTGGATGATTCAAATGCGGCAAAGGGAGGACATCTGGATCCCTTTGATGCTGAACCCGCATCTGAAGGGTAGGCAGGGAGAGTTCATGATGCCATCCACCACCGAGTAACGCACAAGGGAGTTGCAGGAGACCCTTGTGCGCTAACTACTGGAAGCATTCCCCCAGCCTTCCACCCCCCTTTGCTGCTTTTTTGCCAACACAGCAACAAGTACCTGCAGCCGTCACCAGCAGCAGCACCACCAGTAGCATCAGCAGCCGGCACCCTGGAGACCTGCTGAGCCTAAGCAAGAGCCTGTGTGCAGTGCAGATGCCCAGAACAGAGGAGCCAGCAGACCCATCATCCTCTTCCAACCACCAGCAGCAACTGACCAGCATGGTGTCTGACTACATGGGGTCATTCAACAGGCTTAATGACACTGACAGCTGCTTGGACCCCTTGGAGTACTGGGTCAAGAGAGTGGACATCTGGAGGGAGCTTGCCCAGTATACCCTGGAAGTACTGTCCTGCCCCCCTTCCAGTGTCCTCTCCAAGAGATGCTTCAGTGCGGCCGGTGGTGTGGTCACCGAGAAACGCTCTCGGCTGTGAACAAACTCACCAGTGAGGTGCCATGGTCATTCTGTGCTGTCGCACTGACCACTTAGTCCTCCTCCTGCTGCCGCTGATGTTCTAGTTCCCCCCTAAAGTCTGCGTTCTCAACACCAGGGTCAACGGAATGCATGTAATTTTTTGGGCAGCATTATCATGCTGTGATACTACCAGTGAGGTACCATGGTCGTTCTGTGCTGCCACACTGACCGCTTAGTCCTCCTGACTCTCTACTAGAGTCTGCGTTCCCAATGCCAGGGTCCACTGACAACTCTGCTGTGTCATGTCAGCTGTCTGACTCTGCCCATTGGAGATCAGTCAGTGTGAGGCAGAGCTAGGGAGAGGATCTTTCTAGCAGAGCTCCTGCAGCTTCCTTCTGCTGGAGTGATTCTTCATCTGGTTTCCTTACCCAAGACCTAGGACTGTCAAGGCGGTGAGCGTGAGTAAGGGAGAAGGAATTTCCGGGTGTGTTTAGGCTCCCCTGGGCTGGAAGGCTCTGGGGGAGCCTGAGCCAGAAAAAGGCATCCCTGTCCTCCAAATTGGAGGCTCATGCAGCTGGTTGCATTGGGTCTGTTGAAAGAACTGTGAGTACTGTGGTCGCATGGCACCAGGAGGTGAATAAGGTGCAAGAGACTCTCAAAAATGTACGTTTTGAACTTAAAAACTGTATCAACAAATATGGGCAGGCTTGGAAGCCATCCTTTTTTTAAATCAAATTCGCAGTTGATGAAGTTGAATGAGCAAATTGTGGAGCAAGAGAAACGGTTAAAGGAATTAGAAAAGAGGGGTGGTATGTTTTCAGAAGGTGTAAAGAATCAACAAAGCTTTAAGGCACAAGTAGTGTTGGGCGAACAGTGTTCGCCACTGTTCGGGTTCTGCAGAACATCACCCTGTTCGGGTGATGTTCGAGTTCGGCCGAACACCTGATGGTGTTCGACCAAACCGTTCGGCCACATGGCCGAACTAAGAGCGCATGGCCGAACGTTCCACGAACGTTCGGCTAGCGCTGTGATTGGCCGAACGGGTCACGTGGTTCGGACCCGAACGCGCTCTGATTGGCCGAACGGTCACGTGGTTCGGGTAAATAAATACCCGAACCACGTCATATCTCCGCCATTTGTCTGTGGGTTTAGCTTTGGGTAGGCAAGCAGGGTAGTTCGCTCTCCAGCCACGCTAGCCAGGGTCCCCCCCAGTCATTGTGTGTCGCTGCTGGGAACAGTAGTACACCGCTCACTCAGCCACACTATATATAGCATTGGTTACTGCCACTGTGTACCTCGCTCAGACACTCTATATATAACATTGTGTTTACTGCCACTCTGTGTACACAGCTCAGCCAGACTATATAGCATTGTGTGTACTGCCACTGTGTACCTCGCTCAGCCACGCTATACATAGCATTGTGTTTACTGCCACTCTGTGTACACCACTCAGTCAGACTATATAGCATTGTGTGTACTGCCACTGTGTACCTCGCTCAGCCACGCTATATATAGCATTGTGTTTACTGCCACTCTGTGTACACCGCTCAGCCAGACTATATAGCATTGTGTGTACTGCCACTCTGTGTACACGGCTCAGCCAGACTATATAGCATTGTGTGTACTGCCACTCTGTGTACACCGCTCAGCCAGACTATATAGCATTGTTTACTGCCACTCTGTGTACACCGCTCAGCCAGACTATATAGCATTGTTTACTGCCACTCTGTGTACACCGCTCAGCCAGACTATATAGCATTGTGTGTACTGCCACTCTGTGTACACCGCTCAGCCAGACTATATAGCATTGTTTACTGCCACTCTGTGTACAACGCTCAGCCACACTATATAGCATTGTTTACTGCCACTCTGTGTACAACGCTCAGCCAGACTATATAGCATTGTTTACTGCCACTCTGTGTACACCGCTCAGCCAGACTATATAGCATTGTTTACTGCCACTCTGTGTACACCGCTCAGCCAGACTATATAGCATTGTGTGTACTGCCACTCTGTGTACACCGCTCAGCCAGACTATATAGCATTGCGTACTCTGCCAGTCAGTGTGTATATTGCTGGGATCAGTAATACTCCACTCACTGTCAACCACTATATGAGCTCACCATGAGTTCCTCAGAGACCTCCGCTGTGAGCAGCACTCCCAACAACAGCAACAGCCAACACCCCACGCAAGCTATAACATCCACCCCAGCAGCCAGTGGTCAGCAGCAGCCCTCCCCGGAGAAGAACGTTGTGTCCATCGGTCTGTCGCCAGAGCGATTAATGAGGGCTGCCATTGAGGAGATGATGGGGCCTGATGTGGAGGAGGAGGTCTGGCTCAGGCCAGCATCCCAAGTTAATGTTGAGGACGATGAGGGGTCTGTGTCTGGGGATGTTGGGGTGGCAGAGGTGGTGGGTGGGTCAGACTCAGGAGAAGAGTTGTATGATGAGGATGATGATCGGGACCATCTGTATGTGCCTCAGAGTCCGACCCCGGAAAACATGTTGTATCGTGTGTTTAGGTACTAAAATCTGCGTTCTCACTTCCCAGTACTGCCCGCAGTGCCCGGGTCCACGGATCCATATAATTTTTTGGGCAGCACTATCAAACTGTGGTACTATGAGTGAGTTGCCATGGTCCTTCTGTGCTGCCTGTCACACTCACCGTCTGTCTGCAGATGGATTGTTCAACACAGCTACACCATCTGACATGTAGTCCTGGACCTTGACCATCTTCTCCAGGCGATTGGTGTTGGAGGACGTGGAACTGCCCGATTGCTGTTCTGTGGGCTGCTGCATGGGTGTCAGAAAATGTTCCCACTCCAAGGACACTGCCAATACCATTCCCTTTTGGGCACTAGCAGCAGCTTGTGTTCTTTGCTGCCCTCCTGGTCCTCCTGGGTTTGCTGAAGTCAGTCTGTCGGCGTACAACTGGCTAGAGAAGGAGGAGGATGTCAATCTCCTCTCTAAAGTCTCCATCCTCAAGGGCCTGCTGGAATTGTTCCATTTTTGACCTGTCTGACACTTTCTTCAATCAGTTTTTTAACATTGTGTTTGTATAAACTGGGTATAAACCCAGTAATTGGTGTTGTCCAGATTCCAGAATAATGAATAATAATGAATAGTGAATAATGCGCGTTCAATGCAGTCTAGCATGAATTGAGCCATGTGTGCCAGCGAGTCCTGCCAGACTCCTCTGTCTTCATGTTCTTCATGTTCTTGTGAGCGTTGTGATTGTTGTGATGCAACATATTCGTCACCAGCATCACTTTCTTCCTCTTCTGCTGTCCATTCCCGCTAAATTGTGGAAGTCCAACGTGCACCGCTCTGTCCCTCGGCAGTGGGGGCATCCAATTCCTGCTCCAACTCCAGCTGTTCCTCGTCCTGTTCTTTGTCATAGCTGGGACCAGCGTTTCCTGAGGCAGGTTGCCTGATGTTGGTATCATCACGCTGATCGTTTTTATCTTCAGAATCCCCCACTTGCATCATGCCAGCGGTTTTCCATCTTCAACATTGATTTCTTCAGTAAACACAGCAGTGGTATTGTAATGCTGACTGTAGAGTTGTCACTGCTCAGTCACGCAACGTTGATTGCTCAAAATTTTGGAGGACTTGGCAGAGATCCAACATGGTGGCCCAATCAGATCCACAGAAGCTTGGTAGCTAGATGCTGGAATGCGCCTCGGCACTGCGCAAAAGCGTGCTAGCATGTGCAGCGTAGAATTCCAGCGCGTAGGGAGGGACATCACCCAGCGAGCGATGGTGCGCTAGATTGAAGCGCTCCTGCATCTCTTGGTGAGTCCTTCAGAAGCGGTACTGGACTTTTAACAATGTTTTTTTTTTTTTCCTTCAACAGAAGATCTGCCACGTTGGAGTGAGGAGGACGCCGCCGACCCCGACACCAAGCTGAACCCCGGCGAACTCCAAGCAGAGGATCTTCAGGAACCCTCAAGGCTTTGAGCAAGCTGAGGAGGATCAGCAGTCCCGACGAGACCTCTCCTCATATGCGACTGAGTGCAGTGGAGCTCCCCAGAACAACCTCTCAGTTGTCACTTTGTCACTGGTCACTTTGTCACTTTGTCACTTTGTCACTTTGTCACTTGTCACTTTGTCACTTGTCACTTGTCACTTTGTCACTTTGTCACTTGTCACTTGTCACTGTCATTTTGTCACTTTGTCACTTTGTCACTGGTCACTTTGTCACTGGTCACTTTGTCACTTTTCACTTTGTCACTTGTCACTTGGTCACTTGTCACTTGGTCACTTGTCCAGATGATCTCGGTACACCTCCTGCGATTCAAATTCCTGCACACATTGCTCTGGGATTTGGGTGTGATGAATGATGCATCTAACTGGCCACCGGAGGCAATTAAGGCCTTCAAAACATTGAAAGCAGCTTTCTGTTCCGCCCCCATTTTGCATCATGTTGAGTTGTTGATGTCATGTTCATCCTCGGCCTCGCCGTGCATTTCAGTGCGAGGTGCATTTTCCACAGAAAAAGGTTGTGAATCCGGGCACAACATTTGTGGCTGTTCCATTGACCTTTCACAGGTAGAAGATTGTGGGGGTGGGAATAGCTCCTCCGAATAGCCCATTGTGTCCTGAAAACTACTCATTGCATTGCTTTGCGCACACATTTTTTTGTCCTCATGCAAGGCCTGAGTTGCACCTGAAAGCGTGGCCTTCTCCTCCTGCGCCTCCTCCTGTTCCATCACGTCTGCTGCTGCTGGGTTAGCGTTGACGCCCGGTCCCTGTTTATTGAACCTCTTATCTTTATTACATTTATGACTGCATGGCGGTAAAAAGCATGCTATCCGCACACTTCTTGTCCTCATGCAAGGCCTGGGTTGTTGTGTCTCAAAAAGCATGGCCTTCTCCTCCTGCGCCTGCTCCTGTTCCATCACGTGTGCTGCTGGTGCTGGGTTAGCGTTACCGGTACCTTTTCCTGGAACCTCTTCTCTGTATTACATTTATGACTGCATGGCGACAAAAAGCATGTTACCTGTGCAAAGAAACATGACATTTTCCACATTTAAAAGACAGTTTTTCCTTTGAAACTTTACAATCAATTTTCTCAAAAACTATAAGCTCTTTTTCAAATATTTTTTTTCCTCTTGTACCCACTCCCAAGGTGCACATACCCTGCTAATTTGGGATATGTAGCATGTAAGGAAGCTTTACAAAGCACGAAAGTTCGGGTCCCCATTGACTTCCATTATGTTCAGAGTTCGGCGCGAACACCCGAACATCGCGGCGATGTTCGACGAACGTTCGCGAACCCGAACATCTAGGTGTTCGCCCAACACTAGGCACAAGGACAGTCTAAGATGACGGAAGAAGGTATGGAAGAAGAAAGTGTTTCAATGCAAACTGTTGCAATAAGTGCATCTGGAACATCTTTGCAGAACTCAGGTGTTGCAGTGGTTGGAGGAATTTCTCAGTCAGTTGCATTGAACAATCAATTAGCCATGCAATCTATGCAGAATCATGCACATTTGCAACAATCAATTAGCAATGTTCATTTTCAGTACAGTTCAAATGTGCAGCAATTTCCTAGTCAGTATCAGTCTTTTTCTGGCAATATGGATGGAGTTTATTCAAATCTGCAATTTGTACAAAGCAATTTTAATTTTCCCCAACTTTCCCCTTATTTTCCTTTTGTGTCACAAAATTAAAATCCTCGTGTCAATTATCCTAATGTCTCTAATCCTTTGCCTTTGGTTGCTTCCTCATCTGTCTCATCCCCTATCAGTTCTTTTGGACAGAGCTTGGGTCCTGAAGGAGTCAATTATGTGCAAAACGGAGTGTTTTTGAAATCCCCACTAGGGGTTGATATGCAGGCTATGCAGTCCATGGAGGGTTTTTCTGTAGCTAGTGGTGCCTCTGCAGCGGCGTCTCATCGCCTGCAGGGTGAGCCAATTTCCAAAATGGAGGATGGTGTGGCTGGGGGAGCCTTTGCACAGGAGCCAAAATGGCGGAGAATGTGGCGAATGACGCGGGTGGCGAAACCAGAAGTGACGCAAGCAGCGTGAAGGGGACTAGTGCGGCGGGGAGAAGCTGCGAAATAGCAGCCAGTGGTGATGGGAGAAATGGTGCCCAGCCACAAGAAGACACACACCAGCGGCAGGTTCAACCAAGTAAATAAAGAGAAAGTCAAGGGGGCGCATAGTCAGGCAGTGTGACAAGGCAGGGTCAACCAGGTTAAAGGGACACAACAGAGGATTTTGGGGGTCAGAGAGCAGAAGTTTTGCGGGCAAGGAAGGAAAAGGAGGGGGGATTCTGATGATGGTGTGGGAGGTGAGGGGGGGGGGGGGGAGAAGAAGGCCTAATGTTGCAAGTAATGGTATTAGTTTTCAGGATGAAGTTGGAAATGTCTTCAAAAAATCATAGGAATTTAGTGAGAATATGCTATTCAGGTGATGATGGTATTACTTATAATCGTAAAACATTTATACAGTTATTGTTAAAAATGGGTTTCAGGGAGGGAATTTCTATGCTATTCTGGCTCCTGAACCCCCACCCCCCCCCCCCCCCCCCCCTCTTTCTTCGATGTCAGCTTCTTGTCCCCGACAGGCCTGGACACTTTCTGGGAGAAATACGAAAAGACTTAGAAGCCGAGTGATGAATGGACTGTGTCCGGGCGGTCGCTGGACAAGAAGGTGACTATCGTGGTCCCGACTGAGTCCATACCTGTGCGTGATTTACTGGTATGGATTAAGAACTATGGAGTACCTTTGAGTGCTCCAGTGAAGGTGATGGACGAATTCAGGATCTGGGGGTGGTTTGGAGCTGAAGGTTAGGTTGGATCGTATGGCGGAATGTGGTAAAACACATTCACAATTCTGTGTTTATAGGGAGAGGCAGAGTGACAGTCTTCTATCAGGGGCAGCCTTGAGCATGTTACAAGTGTGGTTCAAGAAGTATATCTTGTAAAGAGATAAAATACTCCCGAAGCTATCCCTTAGGACACCTTGCAAAAAACTGCAAAGAAATAAGATGCAGTGTGTGTCTAAACATGGACCATCCATATGTGAGGTGTCCTGAGACATGGGCCAATATGGGAGAAGAGGTTCATAAGGAAATTGAGAAAAATTTGGAAGAGGAAAAAAGAAAAACAAAACACAAAAGAAGATGGGAAAAATACAAAAGGTGTAAAGCTGTTAGGAGTTGGAAATAGGGGGAGGAAAAAAGGAGTATTATCTGAGAAAAAGGCAAAAACAAATATGGAAGAGATTAAGAAGGGTAAAAATATTGTTTTAAAAAATAGATTTGAAACCTTACCTGATCATTCTGATGTAAATAGTGATGATGGTGAAATTGATTTGTTTGATGAGGATGAGATTGTCTCTGTCGAAAAGAAGACAGAAGACATGGAGGTATCTTCCTCTAAAGATGAGGAAAGTGCAGTTTAAGAAAGGTTAAGTAATTTCCTTCAAACATCCATCAAACAAATGACAGTGCTCATAGGCTGCAACTGAATTGTAGACTTACAGAGGCATGCAGAGCCCCACAGGGCTAAATACATGCCTTGAATGCAAATCAGATGCAAATC